>NC_054379.1:69002495-69207495 GCF_017654675.1 Xenopus laevis | reverse complement strand
ATCAGTTTGTTTATGTAAATGACAAGAACAAAAATCACTGAAGGACTTTTGGTTTCAGATAATGAGCCTTACCTAATTTTGACAATTAATTTATACTGGGCATTTGTAATCTGTTATTTGTAAAATGTCTAGAATTTGCTTTATGGCTTTTTATTCGGTAAAGTGAAATTAGGAAATATCTACAATTTGCCAATTCTGCTAACGGGGTAGACTTAAAGATAAAATATATCCCCATAGTCAATTAATAGAACTTGTGCCAAACATACATACTGCCTATTGCTTTAATTATTAAAACTCTACAATTTTTAACTACTCTCTTTGCAAAATGTGAATGTTCTTATAAAAACAGTTGCAAAAAATGGTGAAGGGTGGGGTTGTGTACTTGCAATGTACCTGGCAAGGACCAATAATGAGGAATCAAAGTCATAGCAAAGAGAGATGTTAATGTGAACAATATATTGAGAAAGGGCCCTTGTTGCCCGAAACATATCGTGTGGATACACAATGAACATCTAAACAATAGTTATTCTGCTTGCAGCCTGTGATTGTCATGCTCAAAAGTCTATATGAATATACCTTAGTAGTTGAAAGGACGGAGCACCAATGGGAATTACAACAGTCTAAAAGCGCTTTGCTATTGTGTGTTACCCTAAGTTTGATGAGCAATATATCGGCCAGAAGTAAATATGTGTTAAATAATATAACAGTAAATATAGGTCCTTATTGTGTATATATATATATATATATATATATATATATATATATATATATATATATATATATATATATATATATATATATATATATATATATGGTTGTGGGATTAGCGGAGAGCAGTGTTTGATTGGCTTATAGCAACATATGCCCTAGCTTGAAAACACCAGTAAGAGACAGTAAGTCCAATAGCAGTTTGAGTAACAGGCTTAATGGGGTTCCGCTACGACTTTTCTTCTGATTCTTTCCAGCTTCCAAATGGAAGTTACTGACTCCATCTAACAAATGCTCTGTAAACAAATTTATTGTTAATGCTACTTGTTATTACTTATCTTTCTATTTAGATCCTCTCCTATTCATATTTTAGTCTCTTATTAAAATCAATGCGTGGTTGATAAGGTCATTTAGACCCTAGCAATTAAACAGCTGAAATTGCAAACTGGAGAATGCTGAATAAAAGGGAAATAACTAAAAAAAAACACAAAAAAAAAAAATTTAAACCGATTGCAAATTGTCTCCGAATATCACTCTCTACATCATAATAAACATTAACTCAAAGGTGAACGACCCCTTCAATACCTATCTAATATTGGGAAAAACTTTGATTGCCTTCATATCCTCCTTTGCTTGTATTTTCTTATTTCATTTTGCAGTATCTATGTAGTTTATATAGTTTTGTAGTTAATTGTGAAATAAATTTTAAGGTGTTATTACTTGTGTGACAAAATGGAAAGATTTTATTTTTGTCAGACACTATAACATCAACTACAATTAGCCTTTTTAAGTAAGGACAACAGTACACAAGAAAAACAAAAGCTGCTGGCAAACTGCTGTGTCATGCCTTAGCACAAAGCAATGCAAGCAGCTAAAGCAACCAGGAAAATATTACACAAAACATTGTCTGTTGTAGTGAGAACAGGGGACACCAAACCCATATTCTATTCAACCTTAGTTTGTAAGCCTCTTAAAATGTGAATTTCAAATAAACATACATTTAATTGATTTTCACCTGTACATATAGGCTGAAGGTAATATCTATAAAAGGTTATATAAGAGTGTACTAAATAGCAGTCTATTCCCATTTAATGTCCATGAGACAGAAAGGAAGAGCTACAACTGACAATTATGTAGTTATTTTTAAAACAGTTTCTGTTAATTGTGCTTGAGTAAACACTGAAGATTCTAAAAATATGTGTGACAAATTTTTCCATGTAAGTACGTAGAATTCATATTCATAACAAGTAGAAAAAGCGGCATTCAATCTTACAGTGTCTACAGTAAGAAGTCCATCTAGCAAATTTCCTGAAGGCAACAAAAAATCATTGTGTGCAGTGGAGTTAAATAGAGTTCTATTTCAGGTAAATGGTGAAAAGGAATTTCTGATAGGAGAAATCCATAACTGGCTTGAAACTTTATAACAAAATAAAATTAACAGGGACATATGCATTTTTAATCATGTAATAAATAGTATAGGACTCCTCACTTAAATTTCAGCTAAAAAACTATTTTTACTTTAGTCATGGGGGGGTCACATTTTGTTCACTAATCACTTATCTCGTGTCCTGGGCTGGTAATCCTATTCTTCAAAAAGCCCACCCACCCTGGCAGTATTATCCAGGGCAGCCATTGCCATCTTCCCAGGCATGTCCCAAGTCTTACTTTGACTTTCAGATTTGACGCATGCAGAGGTAGGGCACATGAGCCAAGTCTGAAGAAGTTATTGATAAAAATAGATGAGAGATGCTCCACCTGTGCATATGATCTGATCTCAGACTTGCATGTCAGCATGTGTGGACTCCTTGACCAACCAGGCAGTCATATTTGGTCATATACGGTTGACTGATCTAAGGAATGATTTCAAGCAGGTCCCATTACGTTTGGAGAAAAACACATGGGCAAATGACAGATCCAGATTGGCTGCCTTTGTGTTCTCAACTTTAGCAAAAGTGTTTACAAACACAATGCACAGTTTTAGTGACTTTCTATTTTGTAAGAAAATATAAAGTGACACGCAGTACACTGTAATATTGCAAGTTTGAGATTTACGGTTTGACATCAATCTGCAGAGCTTGCAGCATTTCATAGCTGTGCCTTCTGGTAAAAAAATTGTGTAGAAATAGGCCAGTCTCTCTCTTAAACAAACATTTTGCCCTATCAGCTTGCATGATTCAAAAAAGTGCCATGCTGGATATCCACAGCCTAACCCTGTTCTAAACATATAGCAATCCATGAGCTTATAGCTTGATGCATAAACTACATCTCATACAGAAAAGCAGGTCTTAAAATAACACTAACTGAACACCTGTATTACACGTTTATATCCTCCTCCCAAGGGAGTAGACAGAACAGCTAAGATTAGATTATTGCTTTTTGTCATAGGTCAGAAATTATTTTATACAAATAACTATAAGCTCACCTAAATGGCCACTACATGGCTACTTTCTGCAATTTTGATACCTACATTTGTAGGTGCCTGCAAAATATTTGGGACCCTTTTATGCATGCATCCACATTTTGTAACAAAGAGGAGATATACTTAGGTCCTCAAATGGAGAAAGCATTTCAGTCATGCCATATTGGAGGAGTACTACAAAAAATAAAACAAATAGGGATATAGTTAAAGATGCAAATTATAAAAAAACAAAAGTATTTAGATAATAATACTAATGTGAACCCTCTCATCTCTGGTTGGTCTATGCAATAAAGCCCCATGGTGTACCCCATGGTGTACAGACTGGCATTGCTCACTTTGTGCCTCCCTTCATTCAATGAATAACACATGAGCCCTGATTTGATACATGGAGAAAATGTGTATGCCTGCAATCAGTATGGCTGGTTGAGTTGACAACAACTCTTCATTTCCTTGTACAGATTTCTTATACTGACCCATTACTAACTTGCTTTATATTAGGTCTGAAGGACCTACAGTATCAAGTTTGCAAATGTATTGGACAAGATGTGGTCCATGGCCAACAGGTCTGCACAGGCCCCCATGTGATATGAACATTAGCTGAAGTAATTATAAATATATATATATACACACACACATATACAGTATATACACACACACCTACATATATAGATGTAAATATTTTCCATAAATCAGGTTTCAGTCCAATTACTTGGCCTTCCTAAGGAACCAAGGATAGATCTGTTTTATACGCTTTCTTTACTTGCATCCCTGCAATGGTGGCAACACCACTGTTAGAGATATATAACCTTAGTTCCTCACTCTGTATATATGGCTTTCCAAGAGCTAGTATTAGAAATTAAAAAAGAAATAAATAAATCACAAATTCATGAATAGCTAATCAGCATTTATAAATTCGTCAACTAGATGTAAAATATTTGTACAGCTTGATACATATGGCCCTAGAGAACAGTCTTGAAGATATTTTTTCCCATTTGCTTTAACATGTTGTCTCTGTGATTCCAGCTGATCTACTGTTTAAATATTATGAAGTCATGAGTTATTTTCCTAGTAAAACAGTGGTCAGCTAAAAAAAAAAACAAAGTAAAATTTAAAAAAAAATGACAACTATTAATGCAATGTGCAAAGACAATTTTCGGTTACATCACAGAGCTCTTATTTAGTCACTCTAGGCCTTACAGGCTCTATAATACCTGAATAATAAGACAACTGGTATTTTTCTCTGTTCACATTGACTATACAAATTGGTTATAGGGACAGTATACTCAGTATGCCTGGCATAACATTGTTATTTCTTAAGCTAAATATGGCATACAGGGACATTGAAGCAACTCCATATTTAGTCCTTGTGAGGCAGATAATTAGATTGCCAGTGCACAGATAATCCCCCTTCAATGGACTTCTGCTTATCTGTAACCTAAGGGAGGGTGAAGGTGGTTGTGTACAATTTTCTACTTCAAGATGCCAAACATGGAGCAGCCTATGAGTAAGTGTCCTTGGTGGACACGAAACGCGTCAGGCCTAGTTCTTAATTATGGAAAATAAAATATAAACTTTTTTAACCCTTTTACAATCTGACTCCGGCTTTACTACTTCGTGGGTCCCGGCTTGTGCCTGCCTCTGTTGAAGTTTTGTGGAGTAGCTTCATTCTAACTGCTTAGCTCAAGAAATAACACAACCCATATATTTTTTCTGATGTCAAAAATAGCCAAAAGTAATCGAAAAAGTAAATTTAGAACAAGGTGTAAAACTGCTGTATGAATAGTTACATTGTGGTTTCTTATATCACATATCCATTTGAAGATTAATATGTTGCAATTATTTGCAAGATTTAAACCATTCTGAGAAGCAGCTGTTTCGTGTTTGTGTGTGTATATATAGCCTAACAAATTCTACACATGGACACCTCTTGCTGGTTTAATACTCAATTTCTCAATGAAGTATTCTAGGCAGACATTGTTATGATGATCAGCTACATTCACTAAAGCTTTCTTGCAATAACTACCTTTAGAAAAAGTAATGTGTGCATGTACACAGACACACCAATGGAAAGAAAAACAAATGCCCACATCCTCTGCATTTATCACACAGCATACACTGTACTTGGAAAAGGTTGTTTTCTCAGCAGAAGGAAGATAACACACGCAGGCAGCCATGCAGGAAGTGACCCTGTCACACACAGGAGAGGGGCATGGGTGTGAGAAGTGATTCTAAATCCAAAACATGCTAATAAATGTCGATTTTTTAAAAAAGGAAGAAAAATCAAACCTATCAGCATGCTATTTGATAGACTTGTGCTATTTAAATAGTCCTCTAAAGAACAAAATCAAGCCTTTCTTATGCTTAATACAAAATAAAAACTTGCATTTGGGACCTTTGTGAAATTACAAAACATGAAGTAAATGCATCATAGCTTTCACCTTATTATAAGAGCAATTAGCAAAAAGAAGTGCATCACTAGAAAGTAGTTGCAGTTCAGTATATAGAAAAACAAACATCAAGCACAACAGGAAGCAAAGAGAGGGTGAATGACCCTAAGAATTCAAGTGACACGTTTAATAACAACAAACTTCCCTATTACTTCAGATAAAAATGTATGTCATTCTCCCTGAGGCAGATAATGATTTATATGATTCTGGGGCTGTTCTTGCATCATTATTGACATACATGCAATTTCAAATGCGTCACTCATACAATATGTCCTCCATCCTCCCTGTCCAACTATGAGATTTCTTTTTTATCTTAGTCCAAAACAATACTTTTTAAATAAGAAGCCATAATAGATGAAACGTCTAATGACTACTGCAATAGGTAACAATCTGTAACAGTTTAGCTGTGTAAAGTTTGCAGGCCCTTCATTCACACAGCTCCATGACGTTAAACGTAAAACCCAGTGGGGGCAAATGTAGTGCCTCAGTAAGCTCTTCTGTAAAACAATTTTAACATGTTAATACCATAAGGTTCCCAGAGTTTTATTACAAAAATTATATATATAAAAAATATATATTCTGCAACTTGTATTGGTCAGTGATTGTCTGTATAATAATGTACTGTGTGAATACTGGTTTTATAAATACATGGCAATAAAAACATTAAAATCACAGCTAGCTAGGATGAGTAATCGCATCTCCAACTTCAGCTACTGCAGTTAAGCAGCAAGTAGCAGCACTTTTACTCACATGCGATTGTAGAAAACAGGCCTACCACCACCATTGCAGTTGCGTTACCTGGGAGCTCAGGTATCTCTTGAGGCATTCATCACAGACGGGCTTTTTACAGCAGGGCAGGGGTTTGATAGATCTGTCCTCCAAGCACACCCGACAGCTCATCATCACTTTGAGCGCTGAGTCCCCCACGTTGCTGATGAGGATGGGAGACAGTTCCAGCTCCAGGCTGGTGGGGCTAAGAGCCAGCTCGCCAGTATTACTGATTTGGGGAGCCCGAGTGGGTAGCTCAAGCAAGCTGCCTTCATCAACATGATACAAAGGGGGAAGGTCGCTTGACAAGTCGCTCTCCACGCAATACACAGTGCAAAGAACGCTGCACCTCTTCCTAGTCTTAACTGCTACAGAGCCACCCCCCTGTGCCCGTGACATAGTCCCAGCTCCAGGCTGGCACCCCACGGCCTCGATGCCTCTAACAGATGGGGAAGTGTCTAGATAACAGGAGGCGAGTGGCCCTTCATAGTGCACTGCACTAATTATACTATCTACTCGGTGCTCCTCACAGTCCGCAAAAGTGCCCAGTTTATGTTCGTCCAACGTTATCACCGAAACTCTATCACTGTCAGGTGGTATCTGTTCTTTCTCACGCCCTCCATCCTCTTCTTCCTCCTCGTCCGCCTCTTCTTTTTCGCTGCTGCCAGTGTTGCCCGTGTTGTGTGGCTCTTCATGCTGATCCCCCATTCCCATACAGCGGGGCCAGCTGAGTACAGACGCTAAGCGCAGGTTACTTTTGCTTCCGGGTCCCTCCAGGGGCCTCTCTCTGCCTCCGTGATTTGTAAGTGGCAAGGACTCTAATGGCTCCCTCAGTAGAGACTTATACACGTTCAGACGCCAGCCCCATGCAGTGCCTGAGCCTCTTTGCCCCGCAGTTGCCGCTTTCTACTTCCCCGTGAAACACTCAGTTACCCCAGATTGCGCGGCTGTCTGCCTCACACACCCTGCAGCCAAGGGGAGGAGCTTGCCTGCATCTTTCCTGCCTCACTTACCGTATTCACTCCACTAAACCTGAAACAGGTTAGACAATATGCTTTCTTATCGTATTTAGTCTAATAAATGTTACCTTTGTGACCAAATGCTTCCATAACTACTCAGTCTTTCTGTCAGAAATGGTGTTAGCATAGATTACTAAAGTTTTAGCTTTGGTAGTCTGCTACTCCATATCAGCAGAATACTGTTTTTTATTTTTGGTGTTTTTTTAGTGTTGACCTAGTTGGGTCCAGTCAAATCAATGAGTGGCTTACCCAGATGTTATTGGCAGGCCCGGATTTGTGGAGAGGCCACCAAGGCCAGGGCTTAGAGTGGCAGGATTTTAGGGTGCAGCATGCTGCCCAACCACACCCACATTGGTTCAGAAACACTGACGATGTGCAAGAAATAAAATAGTGTTTTAAATTTCCCATGCACCATTCCCCATTTCTCCAGTCCCAAGATGAAAACTTGTGCAAATAAAAGGGAGGGGACGGGGGTGACGAACATCAGCGACCATAGGGGTGCCCACTATGTAAATCCGGCCCTGGTTATTTGGCTATACACAAAACCATGTCTAGGCTCTGTAATGTTTGGGAATACTGCATTTTTCATAAACCGATGTTGAAACTGTTTATCTGTCAGTGCCCCTCATGCCTCCTGCCCCGCACGTCCCCTCAGCAGTCTCAGGTTCTGCTTCCTCTATAGTTACGCCCCTGTAAAAAATAATATTTCCTGGTCTGTATTAAGTGACTGTATCATTTTGAATATGTTTTATGTTAATGGACAAACGCCAACTCATAACTTAAAGGGGTGTTTCACCTTTCAGTTATATGGAACTAAACGAAAGGAGGAATCGGCACACAGGAACATCATGATCATGATGTTCCTGTGTGCCGATTCCTCCTTTTGTTTAGTTCCATTGGATTTTGGGGAGTGCCGTCTCCCTAGAGGACAGTGCACCAGGCTATCAAATAAAGGAAGGCTAGTGTGTGTGTGCTCACACTGTTTCTATGAACCTTTCAGTTATAGACAGTGCCGATCCTGGGGCTGCTGCCGCCTGAGGCTTTTTGCCGCCTCTTGTAACCAGCCGTTTGCTGCCGCCTGAGGTAAGGATCTCACCTTGCCTCATGGCAAAAGCGGACCTGGTTAAAGGTGTGGTTCACCTTTAAGTAAACTTTCTTTCCAGCTTTCAAATGGTGGTCACTGACACGGTCACCTATCTATAAACAAATGCTCTCTAAGGCTACAAATATTGTTATTGCTACTTTTTATTATTAATCTTTCTGTTCATGCCCTCACCTATTCATATTGCAGTCTCTTATTCATACCAATGAATGGTTGCTAGGGTAATTTGGACCCTAGCAACCAGATTGCTGAAACTGCAAACTGGAGCACTGACTACTAAAAAGTTGAATAACTCAAAAACCACAAATGGGGGCCCAGCAAAATTTATCTGCAGGGAAAGCTGGTCACCTAATGTTATGCCATCGGTGTTTCACATTTAAGTGAATGTGAGCTTACAGTGGCAGAATCATGTACTGTACCTCTTCAGTGGTGAAAAAGTGTTAAATCTAACATCTAAATGGTTTAATCTCATTAAAATAATTAATTTTTAGAATTAATGGCATAAATTATGTTTTCAGTTATTTCACAAATGACAAATGAAAATCTAAAAAAAAAAATAACAGGTTAATGGTAATAATACATATTGTATTGTGTTTTTTTCATGCAGGCCAAAATTAGCTGTTTCCATACCTGTGTGTGTCAAGCTTCACAGTGCTTCAATTATTATAGAAAATATTTAATAATGGCATAACAATTCAAAGGTGTTGTCCTTGCATATATGTAAAGTATGTGACATTATGCATTATGTTTTGAGGTCGTGTTACATAATAATAGCATTGAGAATGTATGTATATATATATATACATACATTACCAAAAATAACTGCACTCCATGGACTTCTTAAAGGGGTTGTTCACCTTTGAGATAACTTTTAGTATGATCTAGAGACTGATATTCCAACACAATTGGCAATTAGTTTTCAATTTTTATTATTTAAGGTTTTTTCAGTTATTAAGCTTTTTATTCAGGAGCTCTTCAATTTGCATTTTAAGCAATCTAGTTGCTAGGGACCAAAGTGCCCTAGCAACCATGCATTGATTTGAGTAAGAGACTGGAATATGAATAGGAGAGGACTTGAATAGAAAGACTAGTAATAACAATTATCAATAGCAATACATTTGTAGCCTTACAGAGCATTTGCTTTTTAGAAGGGGTCAGCGACGCCCATTTGAAAGCTGAAAAAAAGGCAAATAAGTTGCTTAGAATTGGCCATTCTATAACATACTAAAAGTTACCTTAAAGGTGAACCACCCCTTTAAAGGACCCAGGGGGTCCCTTAAACGAACTCTGGATAATTAGCATTTACAAAGAGGGTGACTGATATCTATAGCGGAATCGGGGAGACAGGAATAGAGCTAGAGCAGGACCGATACAGGCCAGGACTGAGGGACTGGCATTTGGAGTGAAGCACTGCAAGTAAAGGGGGTCTGTACACAGCAGAAAGGGGGAGACATGGATCTTGGCCTGACAGCGCTAAATTCCCTTACAAATGACAGAACGTGCTGCCTGCGGGGGGAGCCGCGGCCAAACTGGTGCCGCTACCTCATCTGCCGGCGCTACTGCTGCTGGGGAGCCTGTCCGACTTACCAAGGACCTTGGCTCCTTCACATGCTGTCAGTAGAATATGGGAGATAGCCAGGGAGGAGAAATCCAGCTCTGCATGATGGAATGTCGCCCTGTCGCCTATTCAGAAGAGGAGCGGAAGTGGAGTTTCGGTAACTTATTTTAATAAAGGCTTTGCGATTTTAACGTTTAATTCGTGGTGGTGTTTTTTTTCGATGTATACTAACAATTTTTTTTTAAAAAAAATTTGATGTTGCTGGTCCTTTAAGTGAAAAATCTAAATTGAATTTTATTTTTATTATATATATATATATATATATATATATATATATATATATATATATATATATATATATATATATATATATATATATAAAGATCAACAAAACAGGTGCACACCAGGATTTTCAAAAAAGATTAAAATTCCATTTTTATTGGTTTACATTAAAAAGAACCGGCTTGAGTCTTGAGAAAGGTCTTAGAATCGGACTGAAACATTGGCTGGTTCAGTTTCTTCGGTTCAACTGAGTGGTAGGGAAAGACTTAAAGGAGAATTCAACCCTATGCTTATATTTTACAAGAGGTGGTACTTTATTCACTATATTATACACAAGAGCCATGCATATCCTATAAATTCTAGCCTCATAAATGGTGCTTATGTCATTTCTAACACATGAATCACTAAAATGTGTGTATTATAATAAATAAAGAACCCCCTGTTGCAAAGCATGAGGATATTATATTTTCCTTATATTTTACAAAAGGGGTGCTTTATTCACTATGCAATGCACAGAGCTTACTTGCAATGTGGTAAGAAAGGAAAGAGGCCCTTGCCCCATAGAGCTTACAGTCTAAGTGGGTGGTCATTATATTATGATCATATTCTGGATCTAAAACCTGAGTATTATAGATGTACTATGTGTTCTAGTGCATTACACATGAAGTTTGTGTAATTCCAAAATTTAAAAAGAGATTACGATCTCAAACTTGCAATTACAGGTTTGTAAAACTCACTCACAGAAAGAAATCGCCAGCGCCAATGTCACGCTGTGGTATTGACCAGCTGCCATAGACATCATTGTCCCAGCACTCTGTCTTACCCACATTCTGGTGTTGACCAGCTGCCATAAACGATAAAAAGCCAATATTTCTCTTTGAGAAAGAGAAAACTTGCCAGCGCTCGGGTTGCCTTTAAAAAATAAAAATCCCTATACATATGCAAGACGGGTCTCTATTTTGATTAAAAAAATATGGTATTTTCACTGACACAGGTTATCACTGACCACTAAGGTCATTCTATGATACTAAGCTGCACACTTGATAATAAGCCTGTAAGATGGATAAAAATGATGTCATGAGAAAAGTGCAGTGTCTGATAGTGTAAATGTGGATATGCCTGTTATATGTATATATGGGTTTTGAATGTTGAAAATTTTAATGTTTTAAAAGTGTATTTACAGGGTTTGACCACATCTTATTAGTTATGTAATGATGTCTTATTAGTTAAGTAATAATGTAATTTCTACCCCGGCCACTAGAGGGTGCTAATGGGAAGAAAAACAGTATAACTAGGGGCAACAAACCACAGATGTGGCAGTTCGTAGGTGGGCATGATCCAGTGAAGAACACCTGCTGGAGGAAAGAAGAGCCCAGCCCTGAAGTAAGTAGTATGCCTAGCCAGAGTTAGGAAAGTTCTGTTATAGTGTGCACTAGGTGTACAAGACAGTTAGAAAAAGATAGTAAGGGCAGTTAAGAGCCCCAACCAGGAGTAACAATTATCAATATTTATATGCCCCACCATATACAGGGGCACTGCTAGAACAAATCACTAGAAAATTAGCAAATCTACCTCCTGGCCCTATGTGTATACTAGGGGACTTTAACTCCACAATGGACCCTCAGATAGACCGTTTTAAGTAACAAAACACAGGTCCTACCAAACTAGCTCAATGGGAGGGAACATTTCAATTGCTAGATTCCTGGAGATGGAAGCACCCAGAGCTAAGAGACCAGTCCTTCTCAAGGTTTGACTTGGCACTAGTTATTAGCAATATACTTCCCCTCATTGACAAGGTGTAGTTCCTTCCTAGAATCCTCTCTGAATACTCCCCACTCTACTATCCCTCTGTTGGTCATCCCCAACAAGTTCTAGGTTGTGGAGACTAAGTCCTCTCTGGTTGAGCAATGAACTAGTACAAACAGCCAACTCAGAGGATTATGCCAACTAAGGGGAAACTAATATTGAGTTGGCCTCTAAGGCGGTCCTCTGGGAGAAAAATTACCAAATCACTAACCCGTCACTGGAGTTGTACGTGCTTCTATTAGAAAAACGCCACCCCCTTGAAAGACAACATACCTTACTAACAAGGAAAGCTTTCCTATACCAATCACAAACATATTTTGAAATGGTAGACAAAAACAGAAAAATTTTAGTGCAGTGCCCCACAACAACAGTTCCAGTCATAATAAGGGCTGAAAAGTAGAGGTCATTGACTCAAAGTTAATGGTGGAGGAATTTGCAACATACTATTGTGACCTATATGAAACAACTATACCCCACTCCAATAACTTACATGGACCCTTTTTAGACGATATTCCCCTGATTCAGCTGACAAGGCGGCTCTAAATCAACCTATAAAGGTGGAAGGCGTCAAAGAAGCTATAGCTTCTCTCCCATCAAACAAAACTCCGGGACACAATAGCTTCCCAGCGAACTGGTTTAAGACCCTAGAGGAGCAACTGGCCCCCCAGTTATGGACTACCCTGCAAACCTCCTTTGAGGTAGGTACACTTCCACCTTCATTCAATGAGGCCCTCATTAGTGGTCCCTAAACCAGGCAAAGAACCTGCCCAATGCAGTTCATACTGACCTATCTCTCTTATAAACACGGATGCTAAAATCCTTGCAAAAATACTAGCTAAAGGCATCCAAATATATATTACAGATCTAGTTCACCCAGATCAATCTGGTTTGAACTTTGATAGGCATGTGTCTGTTATCAACTTCATCAATTATTTTACTAAGCTGGTAATACATTTATACTGCCTCTGTTATGGGGACATTAAACATGGATTTAGCTGATTTATGCTGCTATGTATTCTGTGGCATTAAACATGCAGCTGTCACTACATTTAAACTCAGTGCTTGAATTGGGCAAAAAAGTGGAGGTGTGCCAAAAATAGTTCCAGCCCACAATTAAAAGCCACAACGACTTCTATAGTAGACCTGCCCACCACATATGGTTTTGCCTAATTTAATGCAAAACCCTTTTGCTATCACTGTTTTGATAGTTTCATCTTTTGAATAGTTTGATGACCAATATGCTTAGATTTACCAAAGTACGTGACTGGTATGGACCCGAGAATGAAAAAAAGTGCATATGACACTTCTTTGCTGGCAACGCAGCTTCTGCAAACAAAGCCCTCTGTCCTGTCTGCATAAAGAAGGGGGTAAGACACCAGCATATTCCATATTACTGTTAGAAATCATAGAGCTCTTTAAATGTATATACCAATTAACCATGATTAACACTATAACCTTTAGCTACTAACAGCCAAGGGTAAAGGTTTAAAGGTGGAATGACAGGGGGCTATTTGGGGAGGACTGATGATTTATAACTTCCTACAGCTTAACTGCTTATTTTTGTTTTTCCTCAAAGTGTAAATTGGGTACAGCCACTTGGGGATTGGTTAGGCTGGACAGAGGTTCAAAGTTCACTCCCAATCCCTGTGTGTCTGTACTCGGACTTAAGGGGGCCATACCTGGGCACCTAAAGCTGCCGATATCGGTCGTTTGGACCAATTTGACAGCTTATCTGCCTGTGTATGGGGGCTTCCGACGGGTCTTCCCGATCGATATCTGGCCACAATATCGATCGGGAAGGTTTGATTTTTAACCGACCTGTCGGAGCCCCTTGGCGTATCGTAATTCGATCGTTCTGCCATACGGCCGAAAGTTCGAATTACCCCCGATATAGCCATGCCGTTAGTGGCATATCGGGGAAAGATCTGCTTGTTTGGTGATGTTGCCAAACGAGCGGATCTTTGAGTCTATGGCCAGCTTTACACATTGAGAAGAAAAGACAAGCCATATATGCAGCTGTAGAAAGTTAGAAAATGGCAGTGCTGCGGGTTATGTATTTTTAAAGCATGCAGAGTTGTAGAATAGCAAAAGAAAGCTCAGACATGCACATCTCTCCCCAATTCCAACACTGTTTATACTTATACTGTATCTGTTCTGGGACCTCAAACAGTAGTCCAACAAAGCACAACATTTAAAAGGTCTTTTTGTTCGCAGGGCAATAAATATGAAGCTAGCAATGAATTTATACTGCTATATTTTCTGGGGCATTAAAATGCATTTGTCACTATAGGATATGGAAACACTGAACGCAAGAATAGAAGGCAAGAGTAAAATATACTTTCATTAGTCCATGTGAAATCTTGCACGTCATTCAGCAAACTGGATGCAATTATAGGAGTACAAGTATGGACGAGCAAGGTATGAATGCCATTTTTACAGGCAAATTTTATTGTGCATAGCATTCTTCCCTGTTGTATAATTTTACAATATAAGGAATAATCAATATTTCAGTATGAATTTCACTATAACAAATTCTCTAATCAGAATTGTAAATAAACACTTTAACCATTGCAATAGTTAAACAAAAAAAGTATAATTTAAATTTTATTAATAAAGAAAGTAACTGCTTACCTTTAGGGACAATTGTTCTTCCCCTCTGGAGAAGGGGGTCGCTGAATCATTCCTCCATGTAAATTCATTGATTTTTAGCAGGTATAAAGTTGCACAAAGGAACAGTGCAGCTTTAAGCAGAACTGCTTATGTGCAATCCCAGTGGCGTAACTAGTTGTTACTGGGCCCCATAGCAAATTCAATTTAGGGCCCCAAAATTTTTATAAGTTGGCCTATTTTACCAAGATATATTAAAATTGCTAATTAATTAGGGTCTCACTGGGCCCCCTACACTCCTGGCCCCCCCTGCAACCGCAGGGTCTGCTTCCTCTATAGTTACGCCCCTGTGCAATCCCTTTGTTGCTGTCTAGTTCCAATCAAACCAACACTGTACTGGTGAATAAGTGTTACTAAAGCTGTGGACTAGAACTTAACTGCATGGAAATTCATGGCAATGATTGATTTTTGTTAAATTGTTGCAGTGGGAAAAGGTTTTCTTTTGCAAAGTCCTACCACTTTGGTATGGCTTTGTAAAAAGTGAACATCCGCTTAAAATCTATGCTTGCTTGTTTCTTTATTTCCCTTCACCCAATGCTTTTTCTTTGAAGGTTTACTTCCTGCAATCTCTTTACATCTCTTTAAAAGTATTTCTGTCCCCTCTGTCTCAATTTTTCTTTGTCTCTCTCTCTTTTTCTCAAAAAATTCTTCTATTAATTTGGCACACATCCAGTGTTCAGTGTCCCCAAGCACTGTCTTCACCGATCTCAGATTTGAACTGATTATGAAAAAGTCATTATCAGAACAAATAAAATGCAGTATTTTTTTCAGTTTAGATCAAGATGTGTTGGCCATTCAGGCATATTTTTAAAACTGAATCTGCTACTGGCATGTTTAGGGAAAAATTAATTTTCCATGTGCCTTATGAAATTTGCATGAAAAGATGTGTCTGGACTCCTGTTTAAGAAAAACTACTCTTAATAATTAAGGGACCAAAATGAAAAAAAAGAAATACATATTTTGGATCAAACTTATATAAAGACACAATGTGGGAAAGGTTTGCGTAGCACAATTTATAAAGTACAGTTTATTAGCCTTGATGTATGACTAACAAAGTCTTGCCATTTCAGCTGATGTCTTTTTTTAGCATGTGTAACCCACTACAGTGTTCCCCTCAGAATGACAGGCAGGAAGACAAGACCCTGTAAGTGAATAACAGCAGCTGCTTTCTTGAGAATTATAGCAACAAGCTTTTGAAAATTAATCAAAAATAGCATTCGTGGAGGAGGTGGAAAGCAGAAGAATATAATCACATGGCTCTTGGCTCTGTTTAGTTCACTCTCTAGCTGGTTGATGCCCAGGTATTATACTCTGCAGCTAAATACAAAACAAAAAAATCACAATGACAGTAAAAGGTACATCTTAAATTACACTGCATAGAAAGTTCTTCATACTGAAGGTTAGCATCCTTAACCATTTTAGAAAGCTGGAAATCGTCTGTTATAATACCTTTATGCCTATACTGTCCTTTCCCTTTTTTTTTTTTGCTCAAAGAAGATTTTATTGAGACCGATACCTCACAACAATGTTAAAAGGTTACATCAATAAATTCAGTGTACAAGAATTGTGACAAAGTGTACAATCGTAAATAATGGCAATTGTAACAGATGTACAATACATGCAAGGCCTGAACCTTCCCATCTCCCAGCCCAGAACCACTTTCCGTTACCACTCCCTAACCAGGGCCATTTTCGAGCGCTTCAACGTGGCTAGACCAATGTCTCCAAATTTGGATGTATTTAAGCATTTGCCCTCTTTTTTCCAACACCAAACGTTCTAGCGCAGCTAAGTCAACCATTGATTGGTGCCATTCACGAAATGCAGGTGGGGTTAGGTCTTTCCAGTGCAAGGTCAGTAACCGTCTTGCCTGAAATAGCGCTTTGGTAATAAAAAGCCTGGTATGCAAGTCCAGCGCATCATTGAGATCAATTGTTAACAAGCAAGTCCTAGCATCTCCCTTACCCCAATCTGGTATCATTGAGGACAGACAAAGAGTAATTTCTTCCCAATATAACCTGACCCTGCGACACTCCCATATTGTGTGAAGTAAAGTAGCAGGTTCCAACTCACATCTGGGGCATGTAGGAGAAGGCAACAGCTTCATAACAAACAATCTCTGTACTGTATAATACGCCCTATGAATCAAGTACAGCTGGAGTAGGCTGTGCCTGTAGGAATGGGCTACTATCTTAGGGGTGCTCAATACCCACTCCCACTGTTCATCAGTTATTATGCCAATATCTGCCTCCCATGCTTCTCTGGCCTTAATTTCAGTATCCACATATTGTGGTTTACGTAGCAACGTATATAAAGTGGATATACTTTTCTTGGGGGTATTGGCGGCTAGAGCATCAATTATGGGAGAGTCCTCCACCTCTGTGTTAGATCGCCGTCTAAATTCCTGTAGGCTAGTAACAATTCTATGGTACATTAACCATTGAGCTTGGGGAAGGTTTCTAGTTTGTTGAAGGCGAAGTAAAGATATCGCCTGATCCTCCTCCCACACGTCTGCCACTGAAACCATGCCAAGATCGCACCATATCTTAGAAGGGGAAATCCCTGCCATTCCCGAGAACTCCGGGTTGCCCCACAGAGGGGTTTGGGGTGCTAGTTTATTATAACTAACCAATCTATGGGCTATGCGTAGGATGGTGCTCTGTAGCCACACCAATGGCATTTGCAACTTCTTTGGCTGTTTAACCAGCAACGCCGCCCAGGGGGTGGTAGGATGGTTTGCCGCTATTGACCAAAGCTGTGACAGCGGGGGGGACAAAGCAGCCTGCACCCATGGTATGCAATGAGTAAGCTGTGCAGCAATGTAGTACAAATAGAGATCTGGCAGTGCCAAACCCCCCTCTTCCCTAGGTCTCAATGCAAAGAGCAAAGGGGAGAGAGGGCACCCCTGCCTCGTTCCCCTGGTAAGTGAAAAGCTCGGAGTGTGGAGAGAGTTAAGCCTCAGGGAAGCTGTGGGGAGTTTGTACAGCAACTGAACCATTGTAATGTACTTTGGGCCAAAGCCCATTGATTCCATAACCTGCCAGAGGTAGGGCCACTCCACCGTATCAAAAGCTTTGGCAATGTCAAGCGCTGCAATGGCCCTACCTCCTTTGTTCCCGCAATCCAACAATATATTAAGATAAAGCCTCCTGGTGTTAAGACTGGTGGTTTTGTGAGGAATGAACCCCACTTGGTCAGGGTGAATTATCTGGGTAATTACCCTACTAAGTCTCCTAGCAAGGACTTTTGCATAAATTTTCACATCAGCCGTGAGAAGTGAAATGGGGCGAAAGGATTCACAAAGCTGGGGATCCTTCCCCGGCTTGGGAAGTAATACAATTGCTGCTTCATATAGGGATTGTGGTAACTGCCCCAACTGAATGGCTTCCTTGTACAAGTTCAGAAGCTGCGGCGTCAGGGTTTTAGAGTGGCGCTTGTAGATCTCGATAGGGAGGCCATCTGACCCAGCTGCTTTACCCACAGGAAAGGAGTCTACCGCTTCCTGTATTTCTAAGAGAGTCAAATCTGCTTCCAAAGTCTCCCTATAGTCTGGAGTGAGAGCAGGGAGATTCCCCCTCTGTAAGAAAGCTACAATTTCCTCCCTAGAAACATTCAATTTGCTGGAGTATAAATCAGTGTAAAAATCAGAAAGCATATTCTTAACCTCACTGGGATCAGTATGCAGGATTCCTTGTTTGTCCTTCAAGACAGGAATCGGTGGGGGTGTGTGCTGGGTTTTGGCTAAGTGTGCCAGCATTCGCCCTGCTTTTTCTCCATGCTCATATACTCCAACTTTAGAAAAGTAGAGATAATTTTGCGCTTTGGTTTAAGACTTAGGGAATAATTAGCCTGCGTAACCTGTAGCAGTTTAAAATTCTCAGGAGTGGGGGCTAGAGCCACTCGAGCGTCACACTCAGCAACCTTTTCTTCCAAAACTTGAGTTTCTAGCCTAGACTGCTTCTTATAAGCAGTGATATCCGCAGCTATACAATTCCGAATATATATCTTAAGGGAGTCCCAAATCGGTAGAACGCTAGGGATTCCCGAATTCAGTTCCAAGAATTCCTTTATTACAGCTTCTACATCCTTATGGTTGTCCAGAATGTTCAACCATATAGGATGTATAGCGAGGCGAGGCCTATCCGGCTTATGCAGTGCAGTGAGCTTAAGTTGGAGAGGGGCATGGTCGGATATACCTCTAGGAAGGTAACAGGCAAATGTGACGTGAGGAACCGCAGCAGTATTGACAAAGGCCAGGTCTAACCTAGAAAGCGCCTGTTGGGCAACTGTATAGCAGGAGTATAGCTTTTTGGCTGGGTTTGTGACTCGCCAGATATCCAACAACTCCAGTGCTTGAATCATTCTGCTGAGCCTGGTGTGTTGTGGGGGCGGCCTGTCAAGACGCTTGAGCAGTCTATCTATTTCTGGGCACATGACTTTGTTAAAATCCCCAGCTGCTATAACCAAGGCATGAGGGTATTGAAGTAGCTGGTCAGCAAGGCATTGAATTACCCGGGTATCAAATGGTGGGGGGATATAGATATTCGCCAGCAGAACTTCTCGAGAATGAATATAACCATGCAGGAAAATATATCTGCCTTTAGGATCAGATTTAATGCTACCAAAGTGCCCAAACGGGCAGAGGCAGTAGTAGAAAGTCTCCCGCAAGGCCCGAGAAAAGGCATTCATGTACAGTACTCACATACAGAGCGCGGAATATCCGTTGAAATTCTAACTCACTCCTCTTGCATCCAACCACTGATTCAGATCCCGTGGTGCAGTGAAAAATAAGGTGCGATCATCCGCTTGTACCCGGAACCTGGCTGGATACAGCATGGCGTACGTGAGCCCAGCATTGCGTAGACGGATCTTGCAGCTCTGGAATCCCACGCGTTGTCTCTGGACCTCCATGGAGTAATCAGCGTATATGGAGATCGTAGCGTCCTGATACCGCAGCTGACCCCGAACTCTAGCCAGTGCAAGCACCTTGTCGCGGTCCCTTGTATTGAGGAGTTTGGCGATCATCGGCCTAGGTGGGGCACCCGGTGGTGATTGCCTGGTAGGTACCCGGTGCGCCCGCTCAATGGTAAACGTCGCTGATAGTTGGTCGGCCCCAAAGGTTGTTTTGAGCCAGGTTTCAATAAAAGTTTCGGGAGCGGCCCCCTTGGCCTTCTCAGGGAAGCTCACGAATCGTAGGTTACTCCTACGCAGGCGATTCTCCAAATCGTCCGATTTGCGCTGACATTCCACCATCAATTGCACGATATTGAGCGGGCAACTCACTGCAAGAGTCTTCAAGATTGCTTACCCGCGACTCCACTGCTGTAGTTCTTTCCCGCAGCTTTTGGAGGTCGTGCTTGATAATGGACAAATCAATTTTGATTTCGTCAGTCTTGGACTCTATGAGTGTTGTACAGGTATCATTGGCAGCCCTGATTTCCTTCAAAACATCGCGGAGTGTTGGTTCACCCAGCGGTTCGTCTGCGGGTTGTGGGTCTCCGACCTCGCTATTATTGTTGGAGTCCTCCACCGCAGTCTCCCTCTCAGGGGTTGAGCGTTGCGATGTTAGGCCTTTACCGCCGCCATTTTGAGACGAGTTTCTGGCATACTTGTCCAGCCGGGCTGCAGCCTCCGATGCTCTCTTCTGCGCTTTATTCTGCCCCATGAGCTCTCTTTGGGGTAAAGGAGGCTTGACGGAGTGCTCCAGCTCCAAAAGTAGAAGTAATAGAGCAGGTTATTCAGAATATAAACCGGGTGTGCTGCGGAGCTCTACCAAGTGCGTGTTATCCCATCAGCAGTCAGGCCACGCCCCCCTCCTTTCCCTTTTTTAACAAAAATTTTAATTGAATTGCCATGGCCTATATTTAATTACAATACTTGGCAGCAAGTTAACATAACCATATTTTCCTTAAATCTGGAATCTCATTGCTTTAACCATATTTAAATCTGGAATCTCATTACTTTTCATATTATTTTTTTTTTCTGTTCCTACAAAAACTAGTAGCTAAAATTTACATCAAACATTGTGGGATGAAGTGTTAACTGTTTGCCTTGAGCAATTTGAAACACTGCTTCATACTGGGCTCATACTGGGGAACAGATAAAGAAGAGTGGAATCAGTTTTGGACATTAGCCAGTTTTAAAGGTATCAATGACTTTTAATGTCTAAGAATCTTGTAATAATATGGCATGTAAATAATTAGATTTTGCTTTAATTATGCCATCATATTTGCTACTGTATCATAAATGCTCAATTACCCTAGTTTAGTTACCAGTCAGCGCATCACGTTTTTCATACAAAAGATCAATGCACATTCCCTGGACATTTGTTTCACTAATAACTTAATATCTATGCAAGTGTGTATACTTTAAAAAACAGGGGTTATTAGTTACCATAGGTAAATGAGGAGCACACCTAATTAGACAATATGCAGGCAAATATTCAAAACGAGGTGCAAATAAACCAAAAGTCGCCCCTACTGAGCGACACAATATAACAAGTATAATAAATTAGTTCTGCACACTCAATAGAAATTTCCAACTCAGGTGGTAAGATTTGAAAAATGCTTTACTTGATAAAAAGACAGGAACAGTGACATCATCATCACAATAAACAACAAACATTTTGCATAGTCATAGTATACATACCACCCTTAGGTACAGAATAAAGGCAGACAAGAAATTACAAGTGGCGGATACACCTGCAAAAATGAGAATAACCCCAACGTTTCGGCAAAATAGCCTTTGTCAAGGGGATTCTGATGTGCAACCGATCTAGCAGCAAAATAAATACCCTCTCAAACTATGCGTCCATCCCACTTTTTTCGCGCGTTACCCGGACTTCCTGCTCTGTGATGTCACATCCGCCTACGTCACTTCCGCCGACCATACGTGCAGCGTAGTGACGCGGCTCCCTAACTTGTCATTACCTCGGGTAAAATAATCTCGCGGGAATAGACTGTGGAACGCATGGGTGCTTTGAATTTGCGCAGTAAAAAATACCTCGGCAGTCAAGCCGTATCATAGCAACCCCAGCGTCTTTACAAGGAAACGAACGGACTGGACAAAGGACATATTATTGTGGAAAGATACAATCAGGGGTGCTCCGCCAATGAGGCGAGTTGAGGCTGTCGCCTCAGGTGGCAGCGCCCCACTAGGTACCAGGGGCAGCAAAAATGCTGCTCCTGGTACTTTAAGAGCGAATTTCCGGGGGAGGGGGGGCAGCAGCAACTGCCTCAGGCGGCGGAGGGGCCAGGATCGCCCCTGGATACAATCTCCATAAAAACAATTATGTTGCATGTGACATGGCAATCAAAGTAATCTAATACACCAAGTGCTATTAAAATATATCATATAATTTATATGTCGTAATATTTCATTGGCCGTATTATAATAGTAAGAATATGCATATTAAAGTGACAGTGCTAATGAATTCATATAATGTATTATAAAGTTTACCTATCAGATATTTCAATGACCATATTGTATATGTGCAAATAGATATATTAAAGTGACAGTGCTAATTAATATAAAATTAATAAAAGTGTAAGTGCCTAACGCCACATATAAAGAATCACAAATATTCCAAACACAGAATGTGGATTGCAGTTCATCCCGATATAATGTCCTGTAAAAATAAATCACCGTGGTGATAAGTCCTTGTTGGAACAATTATTAGCAAATCGTCACCTTGGAATATCCTTATCCAATTATTGCAAAATGACATGTAGATTGTCAGGTCCATTTAACGACGATTATGTTACTCGTAATTTGGATAGCACGGATCTGGATCCAACCCCATTATCCTGTAAAATCTAGAGGAATAACGGTATTTAAAAATTAAAATCTCACACGTAGACAATTAATTACATAAGCATCAGAACACAAAATAAAACCCATTTTACACACAGGCTGAGGTCATGGACTATTAATCTCCATCCAATCATATTCAAAAAAAATAAAGATAGCTCCCTATCTTCATTAAGGCCATGTGGGGAGAGACAATTCAGTTTGTATATCCATTTCAATTCCCTCTGTTTGAGAAGTAGTTCCCTGTTTCCACCCCGAGTGGGTCTCTTAACCTGTTCTATTCCCATAAACCGTAATTGATTTACTTGGTGTTGTGCCTGCATAAAATGTCTAGCTATCGGGGAAGAATTTCTACCAAGTCTCACGTCACTTCGATGTTCTCCTATTCTTACAGTTAGGGATCTGGTCGTCTCACCCACATATATCTTTCCACATGGACATTTCACCATATATATGACATGATCTGACTGACAGTTAATGTAGTCTCTCATTTCATAACTTTTCCCACTCATTGGATGATAAAATTTATCAGTACGGACTACAAAGTTGCAGTTAACACATCTCCCACATTTATACATCCCCTTGGTCCCACTCAACCAGGTACCTTGTTTTTTGGGAGGTTCACTCAGCGCATGGACTAGCTGGTCCCGCAAGTTTGTCGCTCTTTTGTACGCCATCATTGGAGGATCAGCCACCCAAGGTCGTAACCTATGGTCCATCTGCAACAGATGCCAATGACGATTTATTATATTTTTCACCTGTCCTGATTTCGTGGAATATGTGGAAACAAAAGGTAATCTATCCGTCTTTTTACTCTCTGTTTTTGTCAGTAAGGAGGATCTCGATTTTTCTTTAACTCTCTGTTTAGCCTCCAAGAGGACATCTGTCTCATACCCCCTACTTCTAAAGTGGGTCAACATTTCCCCTGCTCTCTCATCGAATTTAGTATAGGTGCTCACTATACGCCTGACTCGTAGTAGCTGGCTATAAGGTAAACCCTTTGTAGTGAAGGGTGGATGAAAACTGCGGGGATCAAGGTAAGTTATCCTATCTGTGGGTTTCCTGTAGATATCCGTCATAAGTCTCCCTCCTTGCACTTCTACAGTTACATCCAAGAAATGTATCTGACATCTGTCAAACTCAAGTGTGAACTTGATAGTTGGAATTCTTGTATTAAGGTATTCCTTAAAACATTGTAGGTGGTCCTCTGTTCCCTGCCAAATGAAAAAGAGGTCATCTATGTAGCGAAGCCAGGAGACTACGTAGGGCCAAAACTCCTGATTGTTATATACAAAGTCCTCCTCAAACTGCGCCATGTATAGGTTCGCGTATGCAGGAGCAACATTTGACCCCATCGATGTCCCCTGGCTTTGCTCATAGTATTTTCCCTCAAACAAAAAATAATTTTTGGTCAGGACCCATTCAAGGAACTGCAATAGTAAATCTGCAACCCCATCCGGTAGTTGCTGCCTTCGTATAATAGTATCGATAGTCTCAATACCCTGACCATGTGGAATCGAGGTGTATAATGAGGAGACATCCATTGTACACAGTAGTGCATCATGTGGAATCATGTCTATGCCATTCAATTTATTAATAAAATCCGTGGTATCTCTTACATAAGATTTAGTACATACCACCAGGGGATTCAAAACACTATCCAATAGTACGGCCATCGGCTGAAATATGGATGACATTCCCGCCACAATGGGTCTCCCCGGTGGTCTCTGCATGTCCTTGTGGATCTTGGGAAGAAGATAAAACACAGGTACAATCGGAAAATCTACTCTCAAGTATTTCCTGAGACGTTCTGTTATAATCCCTTCCTCTTTGCTAGTATCCAAAACCTGGTCAATTAACTGCTTCAAATCATTCGTGGGATCCCCCTCCAATGGCCTGTAATGTGAGGTGTTACTCAATTGGGAAACCACTTCCTCCCTATAGAAATCAGTGTCCATCACCACTATTGCCCCACCCTTATCGGCAGGTTTAATGGTGATTGAAGTGTCACATTTCAAGTTATGTAACGCCTCCTTTTCAGCCCTAGAGAGGTTCTGTGTATTGTGCCGATTGGTTGACCACTTAAGTTTGTCAACATCCCTTTCTACAGCTTGAACAAAAGTTTCTACACAATGGTTAGTCATGGGGGGAAAAAAATTGCTACGTGGTCTACATTTCATAGTGTCATACCAGGATGCTTCCTGCGTAGACACTGACTCTTGTGTTCCATCTCCCTCATCCTCATTTTTCGATGGATTATCATCATCAGATGTTTCCTGTGAGAAATGAGCTTTCAATCTTAATAAACGAAAAAAAATTTCTAATTCAACATCAAGCATAAGTTTATCACCATCATTGGTTGGTACATACCCCAAACCCTTGCTCAATACACACATCTCTGGTTCCGTTAAAATCTTCCTGCTTATATTAACGACTATCGTGTTTTCTTCCTGGTGGACATCCGAGAGGCACCTGGTTCCTGTATGTCTTTCTTTCCTTTTCCTCTTCCCCCCTCTCCGTATTTTCCTCTTGTACCTCTGTCTAAAAAAGGACTGGATCCAATATCCGAGTTCTCCGATCCACTCACCACCTCACTATCCACTGATCCTGATGTATTAAACTGTTTCCTTCTATAGTGCGGTCTTCTCCAATTATACACCCTATCCTCCTGATAGTCTACAGTGTCTCTCCTAAATTTATCTAGTTTCACCTTCAATAGTTCAACTCGATGTTTATCCACAGTGTCTCTTAATTTGGTATCCAGTTCATCCAAATTTATATCACTATATGTAGTCTGCAGCTTTTGTTTAATGCTGCTAATATCAATTCTCAATTTAGATAATTTGGATTGAATCCCTTCTATCGTCAAGGTCATAAGGTCAAGGCTACATTTGTTCAGAATTTTATCCCAATTTCTACAGAAGGCCGGATCCTCTTGCATAATGTGGGTTTAATACCCAACCTCAACCCCCTCGATATTCTCTTAACTTTTAAATATTCAATCAAAGTGTCAGAATGTAGTTGTAGACCTATTTCTTTTTTAGTCAAAAATTCCAACCTTTGTGTCAGAGCATTTTTATCTGTCTCAAAATTAACCAAATTCGAAGAAAACCTGGAGATAATGTCGTTAACCTCAGCCTGTGTGTAGACAAGTGTATCCGCCTTTCTTGTAGTCAAGGTACCAATGTCGGTAAACGACATATTGGGTGCTCACTCCTGTAGGAACAAAATATGCAAATATAGGTAAATGAGGAGCACACCTAATTAGACAATATGCAGGCAAATATTCAAAACGAGGTGCAAATAAACCAAAAGTCACCCCTACTGAGCGACACAATATAACAAGTATAGAAAATTAGTTCTGCACACTCAATAGAAATTTCCAACTCAGGTGGTAAGATTTGAAAAATGCTTTACTTGATAAAAAGACAGGAACAGTGACATCATCATCACAATAAACAACAAACATTTTGCATAGTCATAGTATACATACCACCCTTAGGTACAGAATAAAGGCAGACAAGAAATTACAAGTGGCGGATACACCTGCAAAAATGAGAATAACCCCAACGTTTCGGCAAAATAGCCTTTGTCAAGGGGATTCTGATGTGCAACCGATCTAGCAGCAAAATAAATACCCTCTCAAACTATGCGTCCATCCCACTTTTTTCGCGCGTTACCCGGACTTCCTGCTCTGTGACGTCACATCCGCCTACGTCACTTCCGCCGACCATACGTGCAGCGTAGTGACGCGGCTCCCTAACTTGTCATTACCTCGGGTAACATAATCTAGCGGGAATAGACTGTGGAACGCATGGGTGCTTTGAATTTGCGCAGTAAAAAATACCTCGGCAGTCAAGCCGTATCATAGCAACCCCAGCGTCTTTACAAGGAAACGAACGGACTGGACAAAGGACATATTATTGTGGAAAGATACAATCTCCATAAAAACAATTATGTTGCATGTGACATGGCAATCAAAGTAATCTAATACACCAAGTGCTATTAAAATATATCATATAATTTATATATCGTAATATTTCATTGGCCGTATTATAATAGTAAGAATATGCAATACATTATATGAATTCATTAGCACTGTCACTTTAATATGCATATTCTTACTATTATAATACGGCCAATGAAATATTACGACATATAAATTATATGATATATTTTAATAGCACTTGGTGTATTAGATTACTTTGATTGCCATGTCACATGCAACATAATTGTTTTTATGGAGATTGTATCTTTCCACAATAATATGTCCTTTGTCCAGTCCGTTCGTTTCCTTGTAAAGACGCTGGGGTTGCTATGATACGGCTTGACTGCTGAGGTATTTTTTACTGCGCAAATTCAAAGCACCCATGCGTTCCACAGTCTATTCCCGCGAGATTATTTTACCCGAGGTAATGACAAGTTAGGGAGCCGCGTCACTACGCTGCACGTATGGTAGGCGGAAGTGACGTAGGCGGATGTGACGTCACAGAGCAGGAAGTCCGGGTAACGCGCGAAAAAAGTGGGATGGACGCATAGTTTGAGAGGGTATTTATTTTGCTGCTAGATCGGTTTATTGTGATGATGATGTCACTGTTCCTGTCTTTTTATCAAGTAAAGCATTTTTCAAATCTTACCACCTGAGTTGGAAATTTCTATTGAGTGTGCAGAACTAATTTTCTATACTTGTTATATTGTGTCGCTCAGTAGGGGCGACTTTTGGTTTATTTGCACCTCGTTTTGAATATTTGCCTGCATATTGTCTAATTAGGTGTGCTCCTCATTTACCTATATTTGCATATTTTGTTCCTACAGGAGTGAGCACCCAATATGTCGTTTACCGACATTGGTACCTTGACTACAAGAAAGGCGGATACACTTGTCTACACACAGGCTGAGGTTAACGACATTATCTCCAGGTTTTCTTCGAATTTGGTTAATTTTGAGACAGATAAAAATGCTCTGACACAAAGGTTGGAATTTTTGACTAAAAAAGAAATAGGTCTACAACTACATTCTGACACTTTGATTGAATATTTAAAAGTTAAGAGAATACCGAGGGGGTTGAGGTTGGGTATTAAACCCACATTATGCAAGGAGGATCCGGCCTTCTGTAGAAATTGGGATAAAATTCTGAACAAATGTAGCCTTGACCTTATGACCTTGACGATAGAAGGGATTCAATCCAAATTATCTAAATTGAGAATTGATATTAGCAGCATTAAACAAAAGCTGCAGACTACATATAGTGATATAAATTTGGATGAACTGGATTCCAAATTAAGAGACACTGTGGATAAACATCGAGTTGAACTATTGAAGGTGAAACTAGATAAATTTAGGAGAGACACTATAGACTATCAGGAGGATAGGGTGTATAATTGGAGAAGACCGCACTATAGAAGGAAACAGTTTAATACATCAGGATCAGTGGATAGTGAGGTGGTGAGTGGATCGGAGAACTCGGATATTGGATCCAGTCCTTTTTTAGACAGAGGTACAAGAGGAAAATACGGAGAGGGGGGAAGAGGAAAAGGAAAGAAAGACATACAGGAACCAGGTGCCTCTCGGATGTCCACCAGGAAGAAAACACGATAGTCGTTAATATAAGCAGGAAGATTTTAACGGAACCAGAGATGTGTGTATTGAGCAAGGGTTTGGGGTATGTACCAACCAATGATGGTGATAAACTTATGCTTGATGTTGAATTAGAATTTTTTTTTCGTTTATTAAGATTGAAAGCTCATTTCTCACAGGAAACATCTGATGATGATAATCCATCGAAAAATGAGGATGAGGGAGATGGAACACAAGAGTCAGTGTCTACGCAGGTAGCATCCTGGTATGACACTATGAAATGTAGACCACGTAGCAATTTTTTTCCCCCCATGACTAACCATTGTGTAGAAACTTTTGTTCAAGCTGTAGAAAGGGATGTTGACAAACTTAAGTGGTCCACCAATCGGCACAATACACAGAACCTCTCTAGGGCTGAAAAGGAGGCGTTACATAACTTGAAATGTGACACTTCAATCACCATTAAACCTGCCGATAAGGGTGGGGCAATAGTGGTGATGGACACTGATTTCTATAGGGAGGAAGTGGTTTCCCAATTGAGTAACACCTCACATTACAGGCCATTGGAGGGGGATCCCACGAATGATTTGAAGCAGTTAATTGACCAGGTTTTGGATACTAGCAAAGAGGAAGGGATTATAACAGAACGTCTCAGGAAATACTTGAGAGTAGATTTTCCGATTGTACCTGTGTTTTATCTTCTTCCCAAGATCCACAAGGACATGCAGAGACCACCGGGGAGACCCATTGTGGCGGGAATGTCATCCATATTTCAGCCGATGGCCGTACTATTGGATAGTGTTTTGAATCCCCTGGTGGTATGTACTAAATCTTATGTAAGAGATACCACGGATTTTATTAATAAATTGAATGGCATAGACATGATTCCACATGATGCACTACTGTGTACAATGGATGTCTCCTCAATATACACCTCGATTCCACATGGTCAGGGTATTGAGACTATCGATACTATTATACGAAGGCAGCAACTACCGGATGGGGTTGCAGATTTACTATTGCAGTTCCTTGAATGGGTCCTGACCAAAAATTATTTTTTGTTTGAGGGAAAATACTATGAGCAAAGCCAGGGGACATCGATGGGGTCAAATGTTGCTCCTGCATACGCGAACCTATACATGGCGCAGTTTGAGGAGGACTTTGTATATAACAATCAGGAGTTTTTGGCCCTACGTAGTCTCCTGGCTTCGCTACATAGATGACCTCTTTTTCATTTGGCAGGGAACAGAGGACCACCTACAATGTTTTAAGGAATACCTTAATACAAGAATTCCAACTATCAAGTTCACACTTGAGTTTGACAGATGTCAGATACATTTCTTGGATGTAACTGTAGAAGTGCAAGGAGGGAGACTTATGACGGATATCTACAGGAAACCCACAGATAGGATAACTTACCTTGATCCCCGCAGTTTTCATCCACCCTCCACTACAAAGGGTTTACCTTATAGCCAGCTACTACGAGTCAGGCGTATAGTGAGCACCGATACTAAATTCGATGAGAGAGCAGGGGAAATGTTGACCCACTTTAGAAGTAGGGGGTATGAGACAGATGTCCTCTTGGAGGCTAAACAGAGAGTTAAAGAAAAATCGAGATCCTCCTTACTGACAAAAACAGAGAGTAAAAAGACGGATAGATAACCTTTTGTTTCCACATATTCCACGAAATCAGGACAGGTGAAAAATATAATAAATCGTCATTGGCATCTGTTGCAGATGGACCATAGGTTACGACCTTGGGTGGCTGATCCTCCAATGATGGCGTACAAAAGAGCGACAAACTTGCGGGACCAGCTAGTCCATGCGCTGAGTGAACCTCCCAAAAAACAAGGTACCTGGTTGAGTGGGACCAAGGGGATGTATAAATGTGGGAGATGTGTTAACTGCAACTTTGTAGTCCGTACTGATAAATTACTTCTCAAACAGAGGGAATTGAAATGGATATACAAACTGAATTGTCTCTCCCCACATGGCCTTAATGAAGATAGGGAGCTATCTTTATTTTTTTGAATATGATTGGATGGAGATTAATAGTCCATGACCTCAGCCTGTGTGTAAAATGGGTTTTATTTTGTGTTCTGATGCTTATGTAATTAATTGTCTACGTGTGAGATTTTAATTTTTAAATACCGTTATTCCTCTAGATTTTACAGGATAATGGGGTTGGATCCAGATCCGTGCTATCCAAATTACGAGTAACATAATCGTCGTTAAATGGACCTGACAATCTACATGTCATTTTGCAATAATTGGATAAGGATATTCCAAGGTGACGATTTGCTAATAATTGTTCCAACAAGGACTTATCACCACGGTGATTTATTTTTACAGGACATTATATCGGGATGAACTGCAATCCACATTCTGTGTTTGGAATATTTGTGATTCTTTATATGTGGCGTTAGGCACTTACACTTTTTATTAATTTTTATATTAATTAGCACTGTCACTTTAATATATCTATTTGCACATATACAATATGGTCATTGAAATATCTGATAGGTAAACTTTATAATACATTATATGAATTCATTAGCACTGTCACTTTAATATGCATATTCTTACTATTATAATACGGCCAATGAAATATTACGACATATAAATTATATGATATATTTTAATAGCACTTGGTGTATTAGATTACTTTGATTGCCATGTCACATGCAACATAATTGTTTTTATGGAGATTGTATCTTTCCACAATAATATGTCCTTTGTCCAGTCCGTTCGTTTCCTTGTAAAGACGCTGGGGTTGCTATGATACGGCTTGACTGCCGAGGTATTTTTTACTGCGCAAATTCAAAGCACCCATGCGTTCCACAGTCTATTCCCGCGAGATTATCTTACCCGAGGTAATGACAAGTTAGGGAGCCGCGTCACTACGCTGCACGTATGGTCGGCGGAAGTGACGTAGGCGGATGTGACGTCACAGAGCAGGAAGTCCGGGTAACGCGCGAAAAAGTGGGATGGACGCATAGTTTTGAGAGGGTATTTATTTTGCTGCTAGATCGGTTGCACATCAGAATCCCCTTGACAAAGGCTATTTTGCCGAAACGTTGGGGTTATTCTCATTTTTGCAGGTGTATCCGCCACTTGTAATTTCTTGTCTGCCTTTATTCTGTACCTAAGGGTGGTATGTATACTATGACTATGCAAAATGTTTGTTGTTTATTGTGATGATGATGTCACTGTTCCTGTCTTTTTATCAAGTAAAGCATTTTTCAAATCTTACCACCTGAGTTGGAAATTTCTATTGAGTGTGCAGAACTAATTTTCTATACTTGTTATTAGTTACCATACCACGTCAAGGTAAACCCCATATGGTGGCCCTAACTATTTACCTCTGGTTATTTTTCATAGGGTGGCACATCCCTGCATGATAGCATTTCTTGGCATAAGTGACCAAGGGACAGTCTCACCAGGTTTAGTCCTCCCCCACCATAAAGGAGAGAGCCAAGATAAAAGCACTAGTTTCACACGTTTAATCCTCCTTGAGATTGACGATTTTCCAAGTCAAAATACCATCTTTAAAGGGACGTGTGAGGGGCTGCTACAACCACATAGAAGTTTGGACATCATTCCTGCACAAAAATACACATTAAGGTGGGCTGTGGGAGCACTCTGCTACAATCTATAAAATTAAAGAAAAGATTACTGGTTGCTATAGTTTATACAGGAGCAGTGGCCAACTCCATGTTGTAGCTCCCACCCTTTCCAGCTATAGTCAGGTTATCCCACCGTGGCCAATAAAAGGGCAACCATGTTTGGGAGTTTCAACCTTGAAAGCAGCAAGTAAGTTGCAGGTAAAACTTAGTCCCTGTGGAAAATGTATAGTGAAGCAAGTAAATTCTTAATGAATCAGATGCAATTTGAGTGTAGGGCTGGCCATACCAGGGATGACTTTGATGTAGTTGGCCATCTTAAATACATTGCAATATATGGACAAGCAATCCCTGTTTTGTTTAAAGGGTAAGGCATTTTTTAGTAGCTTAAGGCACAAGATGTCTCAATGTCCTAAATATATTGATAATGGGTTGAGTGCAAAAGCCCTATTGTATTTGTCTATATGCATTTTCTGGTCACAATCTTATTGCACCCCTGAAATTAGCGGTGAGCACAACTTTTCCTTGTTTGTTATAGTTTATACAGGAGCAGTGGATAGCTCCGTGTTGTAGCTCCCACCCTTTCCAGCTATAGTCAAGTTATCCCACCGTGGCCAATAAAAGGGCAACCATTTTTGGGAGTTTTAACCTTGAAAGCAGCAAGTAAGTTGCAGGTAAAACTTAGTCCCTTTGGAAAATGTGTAATGAAGCAATATAATTCTTAATGAATCAGATGAAAGTTGAGTGTAGGACTGGCCAGACCAGGGATGACTTTGACATAGTTGGCCATCTTAAATATATTGTAATATGTGGACAAAAAATCCCTGTTTTGTTTAAAGGGTAAGGCAATTTTTAGTAGCTTAAGGCACGGAATGTCTCAATGTCCTAAATGTATTGGTAATTGGTTGAGTACAGAGGACCTCTTGTATTTGTCTAAAAATATTACTGTTTGCTACATGTATGCACTGGTGCAGTTTAGCACCTATTTATTTATTTTATCAGCCCCAGAGTAAGAAACAGAGATATAGATCTTTGAATGGGATTGTGTACTTCACAGAAAGATTTTTTTATAGGCATATGAACAAAATGTATCTTTATGCCCACAATATATTGCATTTGCAATTTGCAGTTTGTTAACTCATTTAAGAAAAGTCAAAAAATCTGACAATTGCTGTAAACTGGCTTATCAACATCCAGAGAATTCAATACAGGATAGTGGGGAGGAACTGAAATATGGCCCTCCTAATAAATGCTGGTGCTAGAGAAAATCTTATGATAGGTTGCAGGTCGATAAAGTGGGAGAACATTTATAAATCATCTATATGAGTATATTTTAGGGTTTCAAAGACAACTGAAGTCAGCATTAAGCTTGTGGTCTGCAAAGAACTTCTGGTGTAAGACAGGCGCTCATTTTCAGTTGGAGCCAATATGACATAAATCTTATTGCTCCCCATACATGATTCTTCACCTCCATGTACCTCCATGTACTTCTGTGTTTTGCTAGGTCCCTTGTTTCAGACATGAACGATGGGGACAAGCAGAATGGTATGATTAACATAATGGATTAACAACTGGCATGTCCAGTGCCTGTGCATGAACAGATCATGCACTAGGCGACATGCATCAGTGGTCACTGTCCATTACAATGTTGCTAAAGATAGTTGATAGTCCTTAGATTTACGCTGCACGAAAAGAAAATAGTTTGGTTGTTAGCAGATTTGAGCACAATTTCCAAATCTAATAGGTGGTAATACTGTGTGGAGCTTGAAGACCATATGCAGACTGGGTTTAGGCAGTGTATTGATAATCCTCCATTTGTAATATTTATTTCTAGACTTTTTGAACAAATAATTATGTCTGAAAGCTAACATAATTTTTTAAAATTAAACATAACGTGATCCTATTTTTTTTATATCAACTGTATCATGTTTATGCTTTTAAAGTCGTTTTAATTGCATTTGAGGAAATGCATGGATTTATTAGTAATATCATATATTTATATGTACCAACTATGAGAGCTGTGTGAGACACTACTTCAATCATACCAGAAGCTTTCAGCCAACTGTTATGTACTTAAAGGAACAGTGACATCAAAAATGGAAGGGTTTTAAAGTAATGAAAATATCATGTACTGTTGCCCTGCATTGGTAAAACTGATCTGTTTGCTTCAGAAACACTACTATAGTATATAACACTGCATTATATTTTTATTACTTTAAAACACTTTAATTTTTTGATGGCACTGTTCCTTTAAGAAGCCCATAAATGAATATATGTCAAACACCTTTGTTTGCCTCCTTTCAAAAATTATTTGCATCTTGTGGTTGGTGGGTGTTATTGGTGCTTGGATATTTAAGCTTGACATGAATAGCGAAAGTGCCCCATTTTGTTTCATATGAAAATTTGCAAAACTGTGGCAAAATTTCACAGAGATTTAGCCAAATCCATTGTCAATAGTTATTTTTTCTTGGTGCAAAAACTTCATGGAGAAATTCTAATAATGCTGTTAGCATTTTTTTCTAGAGCAAAAAGCTGCATTTTTCTGGAAAAACAAACTGCATGGCAAAACACAAACACTGCTATTGGCGTTTTTTCTCACCTTTTTCCGGCAAAACAAACCGTGAAATTCTAGTGCAGATTTGCACGAGGAGTTTTTGTAGTGAAACTGTATCAGGCAAAAAAATGTGCTTATCCCTATTAATCTCTTTTTACTAAGGCAACCGTAGACATGTTCTGGAAATTCTGTTTCCAGATAGATTTAGAAAAGATTAAGGGGCATTTAAACAGATTCATGAGATCTATCTTTGAAGCAAGAAAATGGACAAATATAGTTGATCAGAAAGTGGCGGTACATGGCAATGTATACTGTTATGTTTTGGATAGTCGAGGATGAGTAGAGTATAGCAGTGCTTTATTAGCAGGCTCTCATGCAGCCATTACACAACAATAACTTTCACTTTTAAGCTGTCAGGAAGTATGCACAGTATAAGTCTGGGCACAGTGACATCTACAGGCGATTTGTATAAACACCACATATTCCCCCTATAGTAGGAAAGCATTTGGGCAAATGTAATAAACAACAACAATGCATTTTAAAGCAATAATATACATTATTCACATCACATAGTCCTTGGTCCATGCAGGTAGTTTTCTGATTCTCTCAGTACACCTTATAGGTTCACTTTCTTCAGGCCTATTGCAGTTGACATCAGGAGTAGGAAAATGTCCTTCATCAAATGGAGCTTCTCCAAAGTCCTGTCATATAACAGGAGCAAGATGACTTGCATTCCATATGCAACCATCAGACAGTTCATATGTGTATAGTCCTCGCTGGTGTCTCACTTTAAGTGGTGTAGTAAATTTATATTGTCTTTGTTTCAATATTCCTGGTTTCTTAATTCTGACTAAAGATCCAGGCTGAAAGTGCACTTCTCTTGCACTGTCAGTATAAGCCTTGCATTTGGCTTGTTGACGTTTGTAAGCACAGTATTTTGTGGAAGTTTGATGTCTGAAACATGTAACTTAGTGTGCATCTGTCTGCCATGTTATAATTCAGCAGGAGATGATTGGGTTGTTGCATGGCACGTTGCTCTGTAGTTATGTAGGAACTCTGTTGTAAATACTTTCCAAGATTTCCCAGTAAGATTTGCTGTCTGTAGTCCTTCTTTCAGACTTCTGTTAAATCGCTCGATTTCTCCATTTACATGTGGGTAATACGCTGAAGATTTCCTATGCACAATATTCCTCTCTCTCAAGTTTGATGTCTGCAACATGTAACTTAGTGTGCATCTGTCTGCCATGTTATAATTCAGCAGGAGATGATTGGGTTGTTGCATGGCACGTTGCTCTGTAGTTATGTAGGAACTCTGTTGTAAATACTTTCCAAGATTTCCCAGTAAGATTTGCTGTCTGTAGTCCTTCTTTCAGACTTCTGTTAAATCGCTCGATTTCTCCATTTACATGTGGGTAATACGCTGAAGATTTCCTATGCACAATATTCCTCTCTCTCAGAAAGGATTCAAATTCATATGAGACAAACTGTGGTCTGTTGTCCGATATTAACTCCTTTGGATTACCTTCTCTACTGAAGACTGTAGACAGAAATGTTATTACTGTAGCTGATGTTATATGACAAAACAAATGCAACTTCAGGCCATTTACTGTAATAGCCTATCAAGGTTATAGCAAATTTACAGTCTATAGGAGCATCTGTTAAAGGACCGCCAATATCAATAGCAAGTTTTTCCCATGCTGAACCGGGAAATGGTACTGGTTTTACATCTGGTCTCAACTTAACTTTGTGTACAAAGTTCTTTGCATAACCCAGTGAAGTGTTGCTTTGTGGTGAAATTTTAGACACTGGCTGTGCTGTAGCAATGAGACCATCATTTAATTGTAGGTTTAATGCAGAAAAGAGATCCCTTCCAAGTATAGCAGTGCCCTTATTCACAATGTAAAAGTCACATTTTGCAGTATTTGATTCAAATTGTACAGTCATTGGCAAGCAACCAAGTACAGGAATTGGATCCTTTAAGTAACTGACCAGTTTCAGGGCAGGTGCAACAAGCAGATCTTTTGCAAAGTATTATAATATATCCTTTGGTAGTATAGAAACAGCTGAACCTGTATCAAACATCAGGTTAATGGAGTGTCCCTTGTCAGCAGAAGTAGTACTGACACTGACAGTACATATAAACTTGTCTGGAATAAATGTACCAGCTTTATCCACACTTAATACTGCAACATTTGTAAATTGTAGTAGTGACTTCATGAACATCTTTAGCAGAACTACGGCAGATCTTAGCAAAATGTCCTACTTTTGTGCATTTGCGGCACCATTTGTAACATGTAACATGATTTGCAGTGTGTTGTGTTGAACCACAGCGAATAGCCTTTGCAAGGGTTAAATCCAGCTCTAGGAGCAGTCTCTATCTAATGCGAGGTGAGTTTGTTTTTTCCACTATTTGGTCTCTTAGCATTTCATCTGTTAGATTCCCAAACTCACAGGTAACAACCAGCTCTCTCAAAGCTGCTACACATTGTTCTGTTTCCTTAGCACTGTATTTTGCCTGTGACTGCATTATTAAGCCACAGTGTTGAATTCTTAATCTGTACATTCCCAGCAGTTCCCCAGAGTTTTAGCCTCTGCCACTGCTGTTTCAATTTGGCTAGCAACTGTAATAGCCTTTGCAAGGGTTAAATCCTGCTCTAGGAGCAGTCTCTCTGTAATGCGAGGTGAGTTTGTTTTTTCCACTATTTGGTCTCTTAGCATTTCATCTGTTAGATTCCCAAACTCACAGGTAACAACCAGCTCTCTCAAAGCTGCTACACATTGTTCTGTGGATTTGCCATTACGTTGTCCACATTGGCAGAATTTATATCTTTCAGCAACCACATTTACTCTTGGCACGAAAAAGTTCTTTATAGCAGTAAGAGCAGTTTCATAAGTATCATCGGGTAATGGTAAAGTATAGAATATATGCTGTCCCTCTGCTCCCAGGCAGTGATTAAGTAAAGCACGCTTTCTAGCAGCAGAAATCTCCCCTTGGTCAGCAGCAATAATGTAGTTTTCAAACATACGGATCCAAGCAGTAAAAGGTATGGTAGGCTCACCAGGGTTTGGAAGAAAAGGTGCAGGCTGCTGCAGAGGTAGTCTCTTCGTCAATTTGTTATGTTTTGGGTAGCCGAGGATGAGTAGAGTATAACAGTGCTTTATTAGCAGCCATTACACAACAGTAACTTTCACTTTCACTTTTAAGCTGTCAGGAAGTATGCACAGTATACGTCTGGGCACAGTGACATCTACAGGCCATTTGTATAAACACCACATATACCACGAAGGGGAAGTTGCACCCAGAGATGGAAATGAACTGGAAAGTGGAAAAAACGATGAGAAAGGTGAAGAGAGTTAAGGAACAACAAGTGAGGGTAAAGAAAGTGCATGAAACTGGACAAGGAAATGAACCAGTCATTGGAAGTTGGTCACAAAGAGGGAGTGGGCAGGGAAGTGTACTGAGAAATGGAAGTGTATTAAAAAAGAAGTGTCAGGAGAATATGGATGATAAAAGGGTGTATGAAGATGGTAAGGAATTCTGTTGAGAAGAATATAAGGAATATATATGTAGGAATAGAGCTAGAAGCTAGCGGACTAGGGGACTAAAAGTGGAGCAGGAACAGAGAAGGAGGAAGTGAAGAGAATGTAAACAAGGATGTGTAGTATGAAAAAACTATTTGAGCACATAGTAAAATATATTGAAGGGGGTAGATAGTAGTGGTAGATGAGGATAGGAAGGGACTGAGAAAGGTATAAAGGAATTTAAAGGAGAAGTAAAGCTTAACTAAAGAAGTAGAAAGCTAGAAATGTTGTAGATTATGTTTTGTGGTTCTGTACCAGCCCAAAGCAACCACAGCCATTTAACAGTAAAGATATGTGTCTCCAAAGATGCCCCAGTAGCTCCCCATCTTATTTTCTGCTGATTCACTGCACATGCTCTGTGCTGCTGTCACTTACTGAGCTTAGAGACCCATTCACAATATACAGAACACATAAAATAGAAATATCACGCTATAAGGCTGATTAGTAATCAATTCAGATAATTACTACATGGCAGCAAAGAAACCAGTGTAGCTAGCATCAGAATTTAACAGCTGCTCAGAGGCCACAGTGCATGACACAGACACTTTCCAAGATGGTGACTCATTGTGACAAGTTTGAAGTCCTGGATCATTGCTGCTTTTGAGAAGCTGAAACTTTAAGCTGGGGCAATAAGTTTAGTATATAAAATATGGCTTGTTTGGCTACATTCTCAGCCACTACCTCTTCAGAGGATATTGAAGAGGTAGTGGCTGAGAATGTGACAAAGTCAATATGAAGTTTCCCAAAACTTGGAAGATGACCAGAAGCAAGAATAGTAATTTCAGAAATTGATAGTTGAAGAGGAGGTCAATAAGGGTGAGGATGTGAATGAGAAACAGGAAGTTGATCACAAGTAGACAACATGGGAAAGGAATTATACCATGAAATACAAGTAGACAAGACAAGGAAGAGCAAGTGGATCTGAAAGGAATAAGGAATTAAAACAGGAAATAAAAGTGAACCATGACGAGAGAGAAAGGAAGTGGACCAGGGAGAGAAAAGGTTCTAGAATTATACAATTATGATGTAGTAGAGAAGAGAACATGGTTTAGTAAATCAAAAAGGAAACAGAAGGGATACAGGAAATAATAGAAGAGGATCAGAAAGATGAAACAGATGCAAAACCAGAAATGAACCAGGAACAGGAAGTGGAAAAATATTCATAAATATGAACAAAAGAAATATGAGGGTGAGGATAACAAACTAGTCAGTGGATTACAAACATAGTGGGCCAGGGAGGATGTGGGAGTGGAAGTGCAAAATGTAGTGATCCACGAAGAAATGGTAACAAAGGAAGTTGACAGGCAAGAGGAAGTCAATGAAGAGAACGTGGATGAAAAAAGAAAAATGGGAGAAGAACTGTAATGGGAAGAAGTGTTGAAGGTAGAAGACAAGAGTGAGAGAGTACTGTGACTAGAAAATAGAGATGGACCAACATTAGAGAGAAAGGTAGCAGGCCAGGAAGTGGTCTTATAGCATTCTGTAGGTAGGGAACCCAGATTCGAAAGCTAATGCTGTAAAACTCTTCTGCAAAGCAGGAGAACCCTTTCGAAGGATTCGAAGGATTTTAATCCAACGATCGAAGGAATATCCTTCGATCAAAAAAAGTTAGCTAAGCCTATGGGGACCTTCCCCATAGGCTAACATTGAGTTCGGTAGCTTTTAGATGGCGAACTAGGGGGTCGAAGTTATATCTTAAAGAGACAGTACTTCGACTATCGAATGGTCGAATGGTGGAACGATTTTTAGTTTGAATAGTTCGATTCGAAGTCGTAGTCGAAGGTCGTAGTAGCCCATTCGATGGTCGAAGTAGCCCAAAAAACATTTCGAAATTCGAAGTTTTTTCACTTCGAATACTTCACTCGAAGTTAGTGAATCGGCCCCTAAGTGTCAGCAATACAGGCATGGGTCAAATACCAGAGGAATATGCTAAACAGGCATAGGCAGGAACTAAGAAATAAGCAGACAGCTTGGCAAGGTTACAATGCCCAGGCAAATTCTTTAAAACGAAAACAGGCAACAAAAATCTAATTGAGTGCCTAGAAAAGATGTCTGATGATCAGGATGGCCAAGCATAAATGAAATGTATGCCCCCCAATGTCACTGCTGAATGATCTTATGGCGAGCTAAGGGATACAAGTGAGGGAAGTTGCCAGGGACTGCCGCAACAGAGGAAAGGATTCATGCCGGTCATCTAGTGCACATTACTGGTCCAGCAGGTTGAAGACAGAGTCAAGCAGGAAGAGGAAGTTTACTAGGATTCAGAAGTATGCCAGGTAATTGAGAAAAAATAGAAGCGGTTAAGGAAGAAGAGGTAGTAAACAAGAGAAAGTGGCAGAAGATGTTGGAAAGAAAGTGAGTAAGGTTAGACGTATTGGATGAGAGAGAATGAAAAGGGAAGTGGAAAAGGAAATCATGCTGTTTCTAATAATTGATTCAGAGTGCTTAACTGTTAAATGGGAGTGGAAGGGAAGGTTATACTATCTCACTAAATGTTACTGCACATATGGAAGTTGCTGTAGATTATGTTAAACGTTTTTGAAAGTATTATAAAAAGTATATATAATGCTTAGGAAGTGAAAAAGCATAACAAATTTATAAACAAAATCAAAATACTGAAAAAATCACTCTTCCATGCACCAAAAAAATGAATAAAATAAATATTAATTTTACAGTTGTACTATTTTAGTTATGCCGAATTTTTTTTTATATCAAAAGATATATGTCCCAAGGCTTATATTTCGTAAAAATAAATTATTTATTAACGTATGACTAAGTGCCGGAGGGGACGAAACGCGTAAGGTGGGCCATGTGGGGTCAGTATGTATCAAACTTTTAAAATGTGAACGTTAATAAATAATTTATTTTTACTAAATATAAACCTTGGGACATATATCTTTTTGATATAAAATTTTTTCGTGTTGGCTGCCTTTGGAACCGGGGCATGTCCCTCTAGCTGTGGTGAAAGATATACGGAAATCTGATGCATAGATTTCCAGTTATACAATGATTTATGGCTTACTATTTTAGTTATGGTCTTAGAACTCCATCTGCTGGAATAAAATATTTTTGCAACAAACACTGTAAATACAGAACTTTCTGTACAAACTGTAGAGTTGTAGCTCTCAAATTTTTTCACCAATGTTGATACTGTAAGGGGCACATTTACTAAGCTTGAGTGAAGGATTAGAATGAAAAAAACGTTGAATTTCTACGTTTTTTTTGGCTACTTCGACAATCGAATTGGCTACTTCGACCTTCGACTACAACTTCAAATCGAACGATTCGAACTAAAAATCGTTCGACTATTAGACCATTCGATAGTCGAAGTACTGTCTCTTTAAAAAAAACTTTGAATACCTACTTCGCCACCTAAAACCTACCAAGCACCAATGTTAGCCTATGGGGACCTTCCCCATAAGCTTTCGAAGCAATTTCTTATCGAAGGAAAATCATTCGATCGTAGATTAAAATCCTTCGAATCGTTGTTTAATTAATCGAACAATTTTTCCTTCAATCGTTCGAGAGAAGTAAATGCGGTAAATACCTTTGACTTCGATATTCGAAGTCGAAGGATTTTACTTCGATGGTCGAATATCGAGGGTTAATTAACCCTCGATATTCGACCCTTAGTAAATGTGCCCCTAAGTGTCTCATTGCTCTCACCATGAAGAACAATATTCACTGCTTCAAATAAAAACTCAGTTCCTCAAGTCTTAACTGGCCTCTGGTTTTTAATCCCTTCTTTGGTGATGGTTAGAGGGGTTGTTCACATTTAAATTAACTTTTAGTATGATTTAGAGAGTGATATTCTGAGACAATTTGCAATTGGTTTACATTTTTTATTAATTGTGTATTTTGAGTTATTTACCTTTTATTCAGCAGCTCTCCAGTTTGCAGTTTCAGCAATCAGTCCAAATGACCCTAGCAACCTTACATTAAATTGAATAAGAGACTGGAATATGAAAACGAGAGGGCCTGAATAAAAAGATAAGTAATAAAAGGTAGAAATAACAATACATTTGTAGCCTTGCAGAGCATTTGTTTCTAGTTGGGGTCAATGACCCCATATGAAAGATGGAAAGAGTTAGAAGAGGAAGGCAAATAATTAAAAAAAAGGCCAACTGAAAAAAGTTACTTGAAATTGCCCATTCTAAAGTGAGCCACCCCTATAATCTTTATATTGGAAAGGAATAGTAAATGTAAAAGGCATAGTCAATGTTAATGTTTTAACTTTTGAAATGCTTAATAAATAATGAGAAACCAAATCAAGGAGTTCCTGACCACTGAGCCTGGCTATGAGGGCAGTTTTGGGCTTATTGCTACACTGGGAGAAAGGCCAGTTGGGCAGCCGAGTCTCTCACATTCAAGGAGCAGGAGATATTTGACTGATTTGAAGGAGAATAAAACATGTAATTTAATATGCTGGGGTCTGAAACAAAACTCAAAACAGGAGCTAAATCAAAAGTAGTCAGGCCAAAGTGGTACATAGTAACATAGTAAGTTAGTTTGAAAAAAGACACAAGTCCATCAATCTCAACCTTTCAACTCTATTGTAAACTGCCTAACTGCTAGTTGATCCAGAGTTAATCAGAAAAGTAATCAGAATAAAGTCTGAAGGAAAGTCAGCTTGGAACAGAGAGGTTCAGTTTTGGGAGGATATATGGCATATATGGGAACACAATTTGTAATAGATACCAGGCCAAAATATTCAAGCAGTCTGAATAAGGCTTAAAAATTCCACTTCCAGCTCACTGGAAAGCCAGATATTAGATGCAGATGAAGATCTGTATTTTTGATGGGAGGTGCAACACACAATGGGGCATATTCACTAAAGGGCAAATTTTCGCCAGTAAACGATTCACCACACTCTGTGCCACTACACCAATTCACTAAAATGCAAAGTTGCGTCTCAGCAGCCGAATACTGGCGAAGTTTTCCTAGCATTAATTTAGTCAGTGCAAACATTTCATAGCGAACTTTGGCTAGCGTTCATGTCTGCCTAGCGAAACTTCATGACAAATGTGGCATGACCTTCAAATGATTGGGAAAAACATGTAACACAAAAACCTTTAACTTTTGAAGGCAATCCCGCTTTAAAATATGAAAAAACGCCAGTGTTTTTTAGAACTTTTATATGATTTGATATGATGTCACTGACATAAGATTGAGGGATATGTAGTTCATCTTATCCGTTCGCTGGTCTAAGGTGGCAGTGGAAACTCTGGTGAAAGAGGTAAGCTTCTGTACAATTTACACTTTAGTGAATTTGCAGAGTAAAGATCGTTCACCTGAGCAAAAATTCGCTTGGTGATAGGGTGATAGCGACAGTCTCTTTCGCTAGCGAATTGTCCTTTACCTCTATTAGTAAATTGGCAATGACTGGATTTCTGGCAAATATTCTCTAGCGACGACCATTTCACCCTTTAGAAAACTTACCCCAATGTATTTGGTTGGTGATTTATAAAGATTTATAAAGATATCTTATTATTTTATTACTGTGCTTTTACATTTCAATGTAATCTTCACACATATGGAGTAGATGTATACATTGCATATATTATAATTGTGAAAAAAGGAATGACACTCATATCTATCTTTAGGCTCCTTGCCCTTTATTTCAAGCCACAATTTGACTTCTGTATTGATTTCAACCTTTTGTGGGGAGTGAAATTAAAAAATCAAACTGTGGCTTGAAACACAGGGAAAGGAGCCTAAACAATATACAGTATGTTGTTCTTATCTTTTTAATTTTATATTGTATGGTGATGTTAAGCCAAACATTCAGGGAACAGAGAGCACTACGGGAGAATTGAAGACAGAGAAATGCAGGGTGGGAATTTTCGTAAAAAAATTCAGATGTGTACATGTATGTTTACATTCATAGCAAGCCTGTAAACATTGTGAACTATAAAATACTGTAGGTTTTTGCAAATTACCTAAATGTGTGTAAATTTTTATGCTTCCAGTTATCTCCCCATAAGTAATAAATGCCATAAAGCTGGTCCAGGTGCAGTAACCCACATTAATCAATAAGGTGTTTGCTTTTAAACAGGTGGATAAAAGACTTATCCTGTAGGGAAATTTGTACCTTTTAGTACCAATAATCTACTGCATTAAAGATTAAAAGCAAATACTGTGATCATATGCTCTAGCCAAAAATACCCAGGTGGATAAAGGTGGACTGAATGCTTATTTGACTACTTGTAAAAGTGAGCTCCAGCAGGCCTGCAGTGGCTCAACTGGGTAATATTTTCATTTTTAATGCAGTTTAGTTGATCAGTGGTTCAAGTATGGGACCTGTTATCCAAAATGCTTGGGACCTGGAGTTTTCTGGATAACAGATCTTTCTGTAATTTGGATCTTCATATCTCAAGTCCGAAATTTTGAGCTTTTTGGATAACGGGTTTTCCGGATAATTGATTTCATACCTGTATCTGCTAAATTTGTTTTATTTCTGAATGATAGGCTGTAAGATGTGTTTACATAGTTAATGGCTGTAACAGGGTTCCTTTTTTAACTGGGTGACCTGTTGGTTACACAAGTTTATATGGATTTTTGGTAGCAGGTAAAATAAAAATGTTTTTGACTAACTCTTGGTAAATAGACCATGTGATTAATGAGTAATGATCTCTTCCATACAAGCTCTTTTTGAATTTTTCAGTAGAGTCAAAATGTAATTCTATATAATGAACAGTGTTTTGCAATTTTTGATTAGCTTCAGCAAGCATTTCAATGTCAGCAGTGCCGCCTACTTGTCTGCCTTTTAAATGAAGGCTATAATACTGCCATGTTATCAAAGAGCTCTGGGTTTAAATATGGAAAGGATCTGATAGGCCTCTTGGTGTGGAGTATTATATTTGACAACAAGGGCAAAAATGTTCTTGTTATTAACCAAAAATTATTTCACATTTGACATTCAGTTTTTCAGTACAAGGAACACAAATGGGTGCAAATTTACCCTTTGCTATATGTCAAAATTTCATGAATATGTTGCATTCCCTATAATTATATGACATTGCCAGAAGTAAATTGTTACAGGACAGAAGGATTGTGTGTAACTCACATGATTTTCAGACTCAGATGGATAAAATGATTTGGAGACATTATGATGCAGATAAACTGACTGAAATCCAAGAATAGGTGAGACAGAACTTACAAAAGAAGAGCTAACAATCACGTATACAATTTTCAGAACTTACAATGTAAAAGGAGACTTAAAGCAGTATAGGGGGCATATTTATTAACATTGGATACAAACATCACCGGTGATGTTGCCCATAGCAGCCAATCACCTACAAGTTAGAAAAAAAAGATCTCATTGGTGATATGGGCAACATCACCTGTGATGTATGTTTGTCCCTTAGTGTAGCTATGTTAAAGCATCCCTTTTGCTCATTCGCAGCATGTGCTCTTGGATGCTCTCAGTTATCTAAGCTTAGGGATGGACTCACAATATACAGTATAAATGCAATAAAATTCAAGATACAAGGCTAATTAGTAATGAATTCATATTCACATTACATGGCAGCATGGAAATTAGTTTATTCTGCATCAGAATAGGTTAACAATCAACCCTGAAGCTTCAACTTCTATGACAAATGTAATTTTACTTTCTGACCAATATACTTAGATTTTCGGCAGCATTTCAGAGAACAACGGGTCTGGGCTGAGCCCCTGACTTACACAAAATTGTCTATCAAGATCAAAATTGATCTGCTGTGGAAGACTTTGAAATCTTGAATCATAACTACTGTAGGGCTGCTGAAACTCTGAGCTGTTACAGTAAGTTCAGAATATAATATACAACATTTCTGGCCATTATATTTTTTTAGGCTTCACTTCTAGGGATGTCGCGGACTGTTCGCCCGCGAACTAATTCGCGCGAACATCGACTATTCGCGTTCGGCGAATGTTCGCGAACGTCGCGCGACGTTCGCCAATTTGGGTTCGCCTTAGCTGGCGCTTATTTTTGCCCTCTCACCCCAGACCAGCAGATACATGGCAGCCAATCAGGAAGCTCTCCCTCCTGGACCACCCCCACACCCCCTGGACCACTCCCCTTCCATATATAAACTGAAGCCCTGCAGCGTTTTTTCATTCTGCCTGTGTGTGCTTGGAAGAGCTAGTGTAGGGAGAGAGCTGTTAGTGATTTGAGGGACAGTTGATAGTAACTTTGCTGGCTAGTAATCTACTTGATACTGCTCTGTATTGTAGGGACAGAACTCTGCAGGGATTTGAGGGACATTTTAGGTTAGGTAGCTTTGCTGGCTAGTAATCTACCTTCTACTGCAGTGCTCTGTATGTAGCTGCTGTGGGCAGCTGTCTGTCCTGCTGCTGATCTCTCATCTGCATCTGTTCTTCAAACAACTGCCACCTAGCTGTCTAAATATCAATAATAATACCGTCTCCAGAAACACCACCCGAGTGACGTTTTTCAAGCAGCAATAATATATTCCGTATCCAACGGCTGTAGTGTATACGTTGCCCTTGCAGGCATTATTTGCCCAGTCTTTAACCAAGTGCCACCTAGCTGTGTGAGCTTTTTCACATTCCGTGTCCAGAAACATCACCTGAGTGACGTAGTGTGATTTCTGCCCTTTACAGCACAAAACGCAGCGCTGTGTCAACAATGGATTTTTCAGATACATTTTTGCCCTTGATCCCCCTCTGGCATGCCACTGTCCAGGTCGTTGCACCCTTTAAACAACTTTAAAATCATTTTTCTGGCCAGAAATGTCTTTTCTAGCTTTTAAAATTCGCCTTCCCATTGAAGTCTATGGGGTTCGCGACGTTCGCGAACTATTCGCATGTTTTGTCGCAAGTTCGCGAATATGTTCGCGAACATTTTTTCCGCCGTTCGCTACATCCCTATTCACTTCTAAAGCTAAGGCAAAAATAAAGAAAATCATTTTAAAATGTTGGAGCATTCTAAAGACTGGCATTGGCACCTAAGAGGAAAGGTCTAAGAGGAAAGGTGCATATTTAAAAACACCTGCACAAACATACAGAGGCTGGTTAGGACTAGAGAGAGTGCTTATTAGTTGTATGTGATGTAGCAAAAGTCATAGCTAGACAGGTTAGACATGTCATGTAACTGGATGTCAGAGGGGCTCAGTTTCTGTGTAAGAGGCAAACTACACAGGAGATTTTGTAGGATGGTGTTGGATTGACAGAACGTATCCTACAAGTCAAAATATAATGGGACTGACATAATTAAATCTGTTGTGTAAATTACATGAGAGATTTTCCATCTGAGCCGACACTCTTCACAAAAGGAAATGCTGCATGATGTGTCTGTATCCGACAAGATAATACCTGATGGTGGTGAAAAGACTTTTGGTTTGCGAACAGCTGCAGAAACAATAAAAACATAAATACATGTACTGAGTAATTAAATACTTCTCTCTTTGCAAATATACAGCTGGAGTAAACACTGGTAAAAAGAATGTAAGCAGAGTCTCAAGGCACAACTGCATATACTTAATAATCAACGTGTCTTTCAGTCCTTTGCAGGTACACTTGAAAGGAAGAGGCTAACTTATAAATGTATTAATGGAATTATGAAATTGCAACATTATTGTGTCCACTGCAGTTTCGCCTGATGCATTGAATTAAATGCAAGTGCACATTTTTGGGAATAATGTGCAAGTTGCTACTAACATCAGAGTGGGGCAATGTTCCCTCTAAGGTATGTGCTTGTTTGCACACACCCAACAAATTGAGGACAACACACACAACAAATTGTGGTGCGCACAAAGACTTTTGTGCTAAAACACAATACATTTGTATAATTTCTGACCTGAACACACAGTTTTTCAAAACTGCGCACACAAGTAAAAATGTGTGTACAAAAGATTTCTTTTTACACATAGCCGAGAAAGAATTAGAGGGAACATTGGAGTGGGGGTGTCACTTCCAGCATGCGGCATTGAAACTGCAGTAGGGTGTGATTCTTTATTGCAGCTACTGATGCTGCCTAGTGCAGGAACCCAGGAATTACCACCTAGTTCAGTGTGTAATGCCATTGTTCAGAGCATCAACAGAGCATCAATAGGTGCACTTGCACAATTCATCAAAGCATACTGGGCATCAGTGCTTAGAGCAACTTTTCAGAAGTGCAAGAAGCATTTTTGGATTTAAGTAAAAGTAAAGCTTAACTAAAGATGTATGCTAGAAATTATATATATTATGTTTTGAGATTCTGTACCAGACCAAGGCAACTCAGCCCTTTAGCAGATAAGATCTGTGCCTCCAAAGATGCCCCAGTAGCTCTCCATCTTCTTTTCTGATCACTAACTGAGCTTAGGGACTGACTCACAATATGTATATACAGAACAGAAATGTCACAATATAAGGCTGATTATTAATTACAATATAATACAGATAATTACTACATGGCAGCACAGAAACCAATACAATTAGCAATAATCTGCCTTGTAGCATCCAGGGCCAGATTCACATAGCGGGCGTCCGTAGGCCCACTGTCGTTCATAGCCCCTGTCCCCTCCCTTTAATTCGCTCAAATTCACCATCGGAACCAGAGCAATGGGGATTGGGGCATGGGAAATTGAAAAACATATTGTATCTCCTGCGCATCCCCAGTGTTTCGGAAATAATGTGGGTGTGGTTGGGCTGGGTGACAAGTTTGAAATCCTGGATCATTGCTGCTATTGAGAAGCTGAAACTTTAGGCCAGTGCAATACATTTAGCATATAAAATATGGCATTTTTGCCCATATTAATTTTTAGGGTTTAGTTCTCCTTTAAGTCCTCCTTTTAATGAAAATACCACCAGTGTAGTCACCAATATTAAAATTTTACATTTTGGCACTTGGAGAGTATTGATATCATTTGTACAAGAACCGTATCATAAGTGTTTAGGAACACAACATGAATTGTCGTAGGCTTTTTATAGTGCACAAAAACCTTGGCAAGAAAGAGCTTTCTCACATCAAATTCCTGCTGAGCCAACAAAACCAAAGACATTTCCTAAATGACAGCAAGTCTATTAGTGCTGGCTTTGTAACAGAACTCTCCCAGTGTTAGTGGATAATAAAGATGTGTGTTACCTAAAATGATGTCAGGACCTGGCAATTTTTTATTTAGCAATGACACTTCCAGAAAAACGTAGTGTTTGGCTGGCAAAATGTGAATTTAATAAGACTTTTTTTTTCCCTTCTAAAATCTTTGTTAACCAGTTATGCAACTTTATTATTGATGGAAAACTTATGTCTCAGCATTCTGTGAAGCATGTCAATACTATATCTTTTCCACATTTTACTATAATGTAATTGCTGAATTATGCTGTAATGTTCTAGAACTCCAATGCAGTAGATATGTTGATATAAAGTTACCTATCCTAATGCTTCAGTAAACCTTATGCTCAGTTATGGCAATATTTTTGCTGTTTTCCACCTGAGCACTTTAGAACTTCCCATTCTTACTTTATGGGGGTTATTTATCAAAGTTTAATTTTAGAGCTTTGTGAGGTTTTTTATACTTCATATGAACTCACAACTTATTTCCAATTGAAATAGTTTTCCGTGGGAAAAAACAACTTTAAATGGTTCAAGCGAATTCTGTCATGACCTCAACAGGTTTTAGCTGCAGTATTTTCAGATTCTAGCTATTTCCAGCTTCGGGGTAAAAAAAATCTTGAAAAGTTTGTTTTTTTTTAACAAAAACTTGAAAAATTCTATTGTGTTTACTGTTGCTTAATTATCTTTATTGTTATCTTCTTTTATATCCAAATACACTGTTGAGCAAATCATGCTTTAGTTTACTTTTGTAGGGACCCAAAGGGTTAATTCCCTACAGAGAGCCACATGGCTGAGCTATGGGGTTTCCCAGGGGCTGGGGCCAGAGCATTGTGGGTGCAGCATGGCAGATACCGGAGGATACCACAAGGTGTCACTGCTGCACCACCTTACTATAAAAGGGAGAGCCGTGTGCTCAGACAGCCATTATAGATTTTTGCTGTCTTACTGCTGGATGTTACTTCTTGGAGGAGAGAGTAATTCAGCAGCCAATATGTAGAGGTAGGAGGCCTCTGAGGCTGGGGTAGGCGACCCCATGCCTGGGAGCTCGATCAGGAGGGTCTAAAGCTCCGGATTTTCCAAACCTGAATATGGAAATTGCTTGCGCTATAGACAGTACTGGGAGCTACGTTCAGCTACGGATTCATCAAAGCTGCATTTCTTGGATAAAGATTCTCATTGTTGTGGATGCCTGTTTCCGCTCTGTGTGAGCCTGCCAGCTCTGTGTTTGAGCCCTCGGGTGAGTCTGCCTGGGGAGAGTAGAGGAAAGGGAAAGGATCCAGCGGGGTTTCTATTGTGTCACAGTTTGTGTGCCTACCACATGGGAGCCAGTACCTTGTCCATCAGGACTGTTGAACTTTTACATTTTCTAGTTCTCAAATTAATGAAAAAATTTAGAAGCACAATATTTGTTTTTTTTTTATCTAAGCAAGTTGAAAATCAATAATTTATAAACACATCTTACTCTAATAAACTTTCCCCCTCCCCCCCAAAAAAGGTCCACTGTAGTCATTTTTTTTATAGTCACAAGTACATTAAGATAAAATACCAGTATGCATTCTAATATACTAACAAAATCCCAGACTTCACAAAAAATATTGTTCCAGATATCCACAAAAGAAACCTTTCTAACATAGTGTAAAAGAGTTTACAGACACTATATATCTTACACTGAAACTGTAAAAAATATTAGTTAGTTCTAAATGTTTTGTTGGTATTACTGTTTAGAAACATGTCCTCACTTTATTTTGAGAAAAGAAAAAACTAGTTACATAAAAACTAACACCAACAGTGGATAAAAGATATAAACAATTAAAGCAGCTTTTCCTCTGATATAATGGAGGCCATAGTTACAGATTTAGGGGGTGCGATACAATGCAGCCAAGACTGGGCCTCAGCTTGAGAGAAAAAACCACTTAAATCATCCAACTGAAGCCTTTCAGCCATTGTTGAGCTACAATTTCCACAATCAGTCTGACAGATATTTGGAATCAAAGGAATGCTGAACTTTGTAGATCAAGAACAACTGCAATGCTGTATATTGAATACCCCTGATATAAATACTGAAAGCATCTAACAATTATTACACAAAGTAATTATATATATATATATATATATATAATTTATTCTTTACCAAGGACATCCTCTGGCCATGGGGCCCCTGCACGTGCGGGGTCAAGGGCAAATGCCTATGTTGCCCCATCCTTAAACCATTTCTGGTTTCTACACAGTTCTAGATAACAATGCCAGTTAGTTGGGGAATGGTTGCAGGTAAGCATGTGAACCAGAAGGCAAAGTAATACTTTAATAACTATCCCCAGTGCAATTGGAGTCATGTTACCATGCTTACAGATAAAGGATACCCTCCTGCGTCAAGTCATCAGGTTAAAGGCTTTGGAGTGCAGAGCTTAATATTGTTATTGTGAAGATAACTACTGGTGTAAATATGAATTAAAAAAGCTTATTTCTGGGCACTGTATTGCCATATTTTTTCATTGCACTTGTTCCACCAAGTTAATGTAACATCAATGATAGCACTTGAACAAAAAATTGGTGGCAGATGTTTTCTGAGCTAAGGGGCATTCATTTTTTAAACCTTACTTAAAAGGCAACTCTGCACACATTTGATTTCTGGAGTAAACAAGAGCTGTTGTCATTATGGAGGATTTCCATTAACATAGCAGTCCTATCAGTGTGCCATCCAGTCAGTAGATCAGTTCTGTGGAATGGCAGGCTAATGTTAACATTATACAGAATCCTGACATCTCCTGCTACCCCATATATCCTCCTTTGACAATCACATTTTGGCTGGGTTAAGGCAATGTGCAGGCATGGGTTGCTATGATGTAGGCCTGCAAAAAAAATGACAAGAAAAAAATTAAATAACAAAAACAAACCAACAACTCCTCTTGTATCCCTTTGCCTTACTATGAGAAGTCATTATGGCACTTTGAGCATTGTTTGAAATATTCATTGAAATGATAATCTATCCAAGTCAATCTCTAACGTCCATACTTTGCAAAAATCCAGTGGTGACAGGGTTAGCGGTGCAAAAAGGAAGAAAAAAAAAGTTCCAGAAGAGGGAGCCAATGTATCAGTTCTCAAGCAGTTTGAGGCATTCACAGGAGTTAGGAAATTCAGCTTCAGATATATCCATCTGGGCACTATGAGAACAATGCTTGTTCTCATATCCAGGGAAACATCTGTAATTGCACGGAATTGTTTCCCCCTCTTCAGATAATTCTTGGGAATGCCTTGTGAAGAAGGCATGGGGAACAGTCTTTAATCTAATACTCAGGTAATTTGCTGGTTCATTTTGACCTAGGAGAAAACAAAAACAATATTACATTTTTTAAGATAAGATTTTTTTCAAGATAGAACAACTGTATGTTTGTTTTATTGTATTATTATTTTTCCCAGATGTACTTTGCTGTCCATCTTAGTGCCTAGAAGCTGTAATAGATTCAGCAGCTTCAATAAAAGTTGTATCCCACAGCAAAATCATTTTTTAGGGACCCATGAAAAGCATTAATAAATAAATCTGTTTTGCAAATAGGTATGGGATCCCTTATCCAGAAAGCTCTGAAATAAAGTCTGAATCCCCTGGAGTACATTTTAGGCCAAAAACTTTTTTTTTTAAAAAAAATTTCTGAAGTACAAAACTATGCTGCATGAATCAATATTGGTTGCAAAACAATTACTGTATATTGGGTTCATTTATGTTAAAATTACTTTTATCTGACTTAAGGTATGGTTACTTAAGGGATCTTTCAAAATTATGCAAACCCCCAAGCACTCTGGATAAGAGATCCTATACCTGTATATTTATTTTGCTCAACATTGTGAATATTTCAGATTGCAATATTCAAAAACCCCTTTTTGTTGGTCTGCAAACAACCAATATGCATTGAAAAAGCAACTCATTTAGAATTTTGAGGATTATTTTGTATAACAATTATAACAATTCAGTATAATATATGTGTATATATATATATATATATATATATATATATATACACACTATTGCAATACCGGTGGCACTCACGAAAAAATGTGTAACGATTGCCTGGGTGCAATCATTAAATTGTTGCATATGTCATCCTCAAGAAGGAGCACTCACAGGTTTTACAGCTTATCAAAAAAATGTAATATAATGTGGGCACAAAAAACTGACGTTTCAGCTGGTGTTCCAGCCGAAACGTGAGAAACTCAATATCCAAAAAGCACTGAATTATGCTATCACCCAAAGTCCATTTTAGCAAAATTGTTCTAACATTTTTTAATTACTTCCTTTTGTAACTGAAGTTAAAGGAACAATAACACCAAAAAACTAAAGTGTCTTAAAGTAATGAAAATAAATATACTGTTGTCATGCACTGGTAAAACTAGCATATTTGCTTCAGAAAGACTACTATAGTTTATATAAACAAGCTGCTGTGTAACCAGGTGGGCAACCATGGCAACCCTCTAATTACCATGTTCATTCTAAAAAATTTGGCAGATTATGAAAGTATGATCACATTTGTCGTTTTCAGTTGTTACAGTTTTGCTAATGAAGGTGAATTGCCCTTTATGCTGCAATTAATAGTTTCCTCAAGAGACCTGCCTATTTTAAATTGTTACAATAGGTTCATTGCTTATCTTAAATTTTTAAAATTGTATCTAAGTGCACATGCCACATATTCTGGGCTCTCTGCCAAAAGCCCTTTGTATCTTTTTCTGGCAGTTCAGTGCAGAAGATCAAAGAGAAAATTGGGTCATTTCAGTAATAATCCAGGACTGTTGAGCTGTCAAAATCGGGACTGTGCCAAGAAAAACGGGACAGTTGGAAGGTATGCAGTAGATCAGTGCTGTCCAACTTCTTTGGTACAGAGGGCCAATATTTTACTGGCCTATCTGGTGGAGGGCCGATAATGGAAGTCAGTGTTGACCACTCCCCCTTTTAAACCACACCCACTGTAAACCACACCCATGTTACCACAAGAACTTTTAAGATCATATCCACATTAACAGTGGTAGCTGTTGGTTGGTCCTCACTGCAGGGAAATTCCTCATCACTCATATGTGAAAAATTTAAGTCATGTTAAAACATACCCTTAAATCCATATGCCTCACATGATTAAACACCTTTGGGGGCTGGAACAACAATTTCCAAATGCTAACAAACCGCACAAACAAACCCCTAACAGGCTTACATTCCACAGGTAGCGTAGGGCAAGCAGAGAATGGCACACACAAGCAGCACTGGGCAAGCAGAGAATGGCACACACAAGCAGCACTGGGCAAGCAGAGAATGGCACACCCAAGCAGCACTGGGCATGCAGAGAATAGTCTCAACAAAACAAGTAGAACAGTCGCACACCCTTGCGCAGATCAGCCTGGTGCACAATCTTAGAGGCTCCGGCAGCCTCACATACACTCTGCAATCGGCACACAGGCATTCAAGTTGCAGGGTACACCCTGCTCGTTTATTGTGTGGAATGCATTCCGCACAATAAACGAGCAGGGTGTACCCTGCAACTTGAATGCCTGTGTGCCAATTTTTTCCTGTTCCCAAGCAGAGAATGGCACACCCAAGCAGCACTGGGCAGGCAGAGAATGGCACACCCAAGCAGCAGTGGGCAAGCAGAGAATGGCACACACAAGCAGCACTTGGCAAGCAGAGATTGGCACACCCAAGCAGCACTGAGTAAGCAGAGAATGGCACACACAAGCAGCACTGGGCAAGAAGAGAATGGCACACACAAGCAGCACTGGGCAAGCAGTGAATGGCGCACACAAGCAGCACTGGGCAAGCAGAGATTGGCACACAAGCAGCACTGGGCATGCAGAGAATGTCACACACAAGCAGCACTGAGTAAGCAGAGAATGGCACACACAGGGGGGGGGGGGAAGGCAGAACAGAGCAGAAGACAGGGAAAGCTATCATGCTAATATGTACTACATACAATGACACAGTGCTGGTGCCCCATTAGCATTTTGAATAAAGTGTGAACAGGTGAACAAGCAACTTGAATGCCTGTGTGCCAATTTTTTCCTGTTCCCAAGCAGAGAATGGCACACCCAAGCAGCACTGGGCAAGCAGAGAATGGCACACCCAAGCAGCAGTGGGCAAGCAGAGAATGGCACACACAAGCAGCACTTGGCAAGCAGAGATTGGCACACCCAAGCAGCACTGAGTAAGCAGAGAATGGCACACACAAGCAGCACTGGGCAAGCAGAGAATGGCACACACAAGCAGCACTGGGCAAGCAGTGAATGGCACACAGAAGCAGCACTGGGCAAGCAGAGATTGGCACACAAGCAGCACTGGGCAAGCAGAGAATGTCACACACAAGCAGCACTGGGCAAGCAGAGAATGGCAGAACAGAGCAGAAGACAGGGAAAGCTATCATTCTAATATGTACTACATACAGTGACACAGTGCTGGTGCCCCATTAGCATTTTGAATAAAGTGTGAACAGGTGAACAATGTGGCCAGTTTCAGTCTGGGTCTCAGGTGTGAATAGTACAGGCCTTTATGATATAAACCATAGAGGTGTCACAAGTGTGAACAATGCAGGGGGATCACAGGTGAGAACAATACAGGGGATTACAGTCTGAATTTGAGGTTTAAACAATGCAGGGGCCAATTAATCTCTGTAGTGGGGGGGTCCGCGGGCCGCCAGTTGGACAGCCCTGCAGTAGATAATACATACATTCTGAAGAATCATTGTGTATACTACAGAGTTTATCTGTTATCTGCTGTGCTCCTTTTTCATCTTTGAATGGCTGCCCCCATGGCTACACAGCAGCTTGTTTATATAAAGTATAGTTGTGTTTCTGAAACAAACAGTCAGGTCCCCAGCATTCCAGATAACAGATCCCATACTTGTAATAAACTAACTATTCATACTGTACTCTGTGCAGGAAGGTCTCATTTATAATTTTCAGAAGAGTATTTTTAACGGACTGCTTTGAGTAAGTTGTATGTGAATGTGCTATTTGACACCATTTGATATCCCTTGTTTAAAGCTGATGATAAATGTAGTAGCTAATTCATTTAAATCCGTCTTTTCCAAACAACTAGAAGGCTGACAATCAGTCAGTGCACAATGCCTCAGACTGGGCAGTTTCAGTGGATACGTGACTACCCCATCACTGGCTGGCATAAATACAGATATAGGATCCTTTATCTAGAAATACAGCATCCAGAAAGCTCTGAATTACCGAAAGGTTGTGTCCCATAGGCTTCATTTAATGAAATAATTAAAATTTTTAAAACATATTCCTTTTTCTCTGTAATAACAATATTGTATCTTGTACTTGATCCCAAATGAGATATAATGAATCCTTTTGGGGGGAAATCAGTGGCTTTAATCAATGTTTAAATTATTTTTAGCAGTCTTTAGCAGTATGGAGATCCAAATTAAGCAAAGATCCCCTTTCTGGAAAACTCCAGGTCCAGAGCATTATAGATATCAGGTCCTGTACCAATACACTAAGCCATTTCTATGTGCAGCAAGTGTTGGACTGCCGTTTAGTGTCAATTCTTTATGATTCAATAAGAAGCCACTGTGGCCCATAGATCACTTGATGAACATCAAGCACTTAGGGGCAGATTTATCAAGGGTCGAAGCAAATTCGAGGGAATTTTCGAAGTAAAAAAATTCGAAATTTGAAGTAATTTTTTGGATACTTCAACCATCGAATAGGATACTAAGACTTTGATTCGAAGTAAAAATCGTTCGACTATTCGACCATTTGATAATCGAAGTACTGTCTCTTTAAAAAAACTTTGACTTCAATACTTCGCCAACTTAAACCTGCCGAAGTGCTATGTTAGCCTATGGGGACCTTCCAGAGCATATTTATAAGTTTTTTGTATTGAAGGGAAAATCGTACGATAAAATCGTTTGAATCGTTCGATTCGAAGTACGATCGGAGTACGATCGTACCACGATTTATACGATCGTACGATGTATAAAATCCTCCGACTTCCATATTTAACAATTTTTCCATATTTAACAATTTTTCCATATTTAACAATTATTCATTGTAAATGTAATATTAGGCTAAATATTTTTATCAAGGGTCGAAGCAAATTCGAGGGAATTTTCGAAGTATAAAAACCAAATTTGAAGTAATTTTTTGGATACTTCGACCATCGAATAGGATACTACGACTTTGATTCGAAGTAAAAGTCGTTCGACTATTCGACCATTTGATAATCGAATTACTGTCTCTTTAAAAAAACTTTGACTTCAATACTTCGCCAACTTAAACCTGCCGAAGTACTATGTTAGCCTATGGGGACCTTCCAGAGCATATTTATAAGTTTTTTGTATTCAAAGGAAAATCGTACGATAAAATCGTTTGAATCGGTCGATTCGAAGTACGATTGGAGTACGATCGTACCACGATTTATACGATCGTACGATGTATAAAATCCTCCGACTTCGAATTCGAATGTCGTAGGATTCTATTCGATGGTCGAATTTCGAAGTTTTTTCTACTTTGAAATTCGACCCTTGATAAATCTGCCCCTTATCAGTATAGAGGCAAAAAAGAGCACAACGCAAATGGAAAAATTTATGGTGTTAACCATATTTAACAATTATTCATTGTAAATGTAATATTAGGCTAAATATTTTTAGCAAGCTGAATTTAAAATAATACAACATGGTTTGCACTGAACTGATTTATAGAAACACAGATAAGGGAAACAGTTTAAATCATTGGTTTAAAAGAAAAACATTACATAACTTTCAGTTTTATTTCATGATAGAGAGAACATGAGAAATGCTGATGTCAGTGATGAATGGAAAATAGGCTGCGTGTGACTGCCCTTTTAGTTTATCAGTGAATAAAATTCCCCCTGCAGTTTAACCTAAAGCAGTGATATTCACAGTAACTGACTTTATATATCGACTCCAGAAGTTTCTTTTACCTATTATAAAATAAATAATTAGTAAATTAGTCATCTCAACTACATTTGTGTAATTGTTTACTACAAAAGGTTCTCAATGGGTGGTGCAGTCCAGCCAGAACTGGAGTGAAAAGAGTAGAGCATCTGAACCTAACAACCTATTTTCTTTAATTCCTTTTTATGATTCAACTATTTTTCTTCTTTCCTTCCTTGCTCTTTTTTCTCTGTTTTCTCCCTTCTCTGTACTTTCTCTAATATTAACATGAAAACTCGTTCTCCATCCTAAACCCATACAGTAAACAAGTTTTAGAAATGAAGAAAAAAGCACCATTTGTCCCTTCATAATATTCTTTTTATAATAATCACAAAGGGAGAGAAGAATGTCCCAGCATCACAGAACCAAAGGTTTGCCTACAGTGTAGATCAAGCAATGTTGACAAGAAGAGATAGAAAAGAAAAAGGTTGGTGTCGGGCAGAAGACTAAATCAATTTCTTTCATCTGTTCCCAACTGTCAGTCATTTTAGTGAAACATTCATACATATTTACACATTAATACCTTTCTATGTCTCATAACCGCCTTATCCCAATCCCTAAGGGCATTTGATTCTACCACTATGATTTTCTGTCCCTTTATAAACAAAGCAAACAGGTATTGTCCAGGAGCACCAGCAACTATGATATATATATAGCCCTATAAATAGAAATCGCTAACAGAATGTTAAAAGATTTTTCTTTAGTGTACCATATTTCAGGCATCAGTCCTTTTCTTTATTTTTTAAAACCTACATTTAGGGGCAGATTTATCAAGGGTCGAATTGAAAATTCAAAGAAAAAAAAAAATCTAATTTCGAGCTATTTTTGTTTACTTCAATTAGGGAATAGTCCAAATTCAATTGAAAAAAATAGAATATCGAAATGTAACATGTACTGTCTCTTTAAAACTTCGATCATTCGCCATCTAAAACCTGCCAGATTGCTGTTTTAGCCTATGGGTGACCTCCTAGAACCTATCTGGAGTCAAATTTTTTTTTGAAAATACTTCGATTCGAATACAATCAAATACACACTTACTTCGATTTGACCTATCGAATACAGCCTATTCACCCGCAAAATAGTTGATTTTTTAATACATTTAGGTTGGTCTTTTTTATTCAAATTTCGAAGTTATGGGAGTTCAAAAAAACTCTCATTACTTCGAAATTCATCAGGGCCGGAACTAGGGGTAGGCAGAAGAGGCAGCTGCCTAGGGCGCAGTGATAGGGGGGCGCTGGGCAGCTACCTCTATAAATTGTCCTTTGCCTACCCCCAGTCCGCACTCCTCTGTCTTCCTTCCCTCCTGTGAACCTCTTCTCCTTTGCTGTTCCCTCGCTCACCCCTCCTCTCTCTTCTCTCTCAGTCAGGCCGGCTCCCTCCCTGCTTTCTGTTCCCTCCCCTCATCTCTGAGTCACGCTGGCCGGCTCCCTCCCTGATCTCTGTTCGCTCTCTCCTCTGTCAGTCACGCTGGCCGACTCCCTCCCTCTTCTCTGTTCCCTCCCCTCATCTCTGAGTCGCGCTGGCTCCCTCCTCTTAGTTCTCTTCCTCTTCTGTCAGCCGGCTCCCTCTCTGCTCTCAGTTGTTCCCTCCCCTCATCTCGGAGTCGTGCCGGCCGGCTCCCTCCCTGCTCTCTGTTTACTCTCTCCTGTCAGTCGCGCTGGCTCCCTCGCTGCTCTCAGTTCCCTCCCCTTGGAGTCACGTTGGCCTGCTCCCTGGGGGGGTTGCCAGGCCGGGTTGCCTAGGGCGCCCACCTGACCTGGCCTGACCCTGAAATTCATTAATCCCTTAATGATACATTTAATAACATCCCTTTACTGTAAGTATTTTCTGTGTTTCTATATTTAAATAATTTTACTGCTTTTACTCCCTAGATGTTACAAACCTTCACACTTAACAATTCCTAGTTATGTTTATATTCAGTAATGCTGGGCACACATGCCCATATTTAGCCAATATCTACCATAAGGCCATGTTTTTTTCTGCCCACATGTCTGCTTCAGCACATTATCCTTCAATAATGTCTGATCTAATTTGATTTATTAAAACAATACATTTCTACAACTATTGTTGCACCTTGTCAATAAATTGGCTGATTATGTTTAGAGTTGTACTGCAGCCCTTCACTTTCTTTTACATACGATCATTTAGGCCAGTGCTGTCCAAGGGCCGGAATTTTTCCAATCTACATGGAAGAGGGCCGATAACGGAAGCCAGTGTTAGCCACTCCCTGTTTTAGACCACACCCACTTTAAACCACACCCATTACCGCAAGACCATGTCTACATTAATAGCACACTGAAAAACCAAATGGTTGGTGCTCACTGCAGGGATCAGGGCCGGAACTAGGGGTAGGCAGAGTAGGTGGCTGTCTAGGGCGCCATCATTGAGGGGCGTACTTTTTTCAAGCGTTTATTTAACAATTTGTTTCAGTAATCATGGTCACCCAGTTGGGTGGAATCCATCTCCTTCACCTTCTCCCTTTTGCCGGCAAGTAAGAGCTCCTTCTGTGCGGTGCAGCGCAATGTGCAGAGAGCTGGCGGCCTGCTTGGTGTGGCTCGCTGCTGCTCTCAGCCCTGCACAGTTGCACTGAACTGAAGACTTTCTTTCTATTACTGTAAAGTGTAAAGTTTCCTGCTGGCACAGCCAGGTTCAGATTTGGGGGCCATATGTTTGCTGTTGCTGCTGGGCGCTGGTACAGGTAAATAAATACTTGGGGGCAATATGATGTGATCTGATTTATTTTTGGCTGCTGCTGACACAGGTAAAGATTGGGGGTATTTTGATGGCTGCAGGAAGGCTGTATGATGGATGGCTGCTGGTGCAGGTACAGGGGGCAGTAATATAAATGAAAGTGTTGTACACTTTCTTGCTCTCTTTATTTAAAAACCATCATGGTAAGGAGGGAAATGGTAATGCAGGACAGGGGTGCACTGATTAAAGCTCTTGCCTAGGGTGCCAAACTACCTTGTGCCTGCCCTGGCAAGGATGCCACTCATATGTGAAAAAAGTTTAGTTATATTAAGACATACCCATAAATCCATATGCCTCCTCCTCCCCTGTGTATAATACAGTACTCCAGCATATGATTAAACACTTTAGGGGCCAGGAACAATCATTTTCAAATGCTAACAAACCCCCAGAACAAATATCAAAGTATGACACACACAGGGAGCATATGGAGGGAAGAACAGAGCAGGAGACAGGAATCAGGACCAGTCTGATATGTACTACATACAGTGAAACAGTGCTGGTGCCCCTTTAGCATTTTGAATAAGGTGTGAACAGGTGAACAATCTGGGCAGTTTCAGTCTGGGTCTCAGGTGTGAACAGTACAGGGCTTTAGGGGTGTGAACTATAGAGGTGTCACAAGTGTGAACAATACAGGGGGATCACAGGTGTGAACAATACAGGGGATTAGTCTGAATTTGAGGTTTAGACAATGCAGGGGCCAGTTAATGTCTGTAGTGATATCTTTTAAATCTTACATATGGTAAAAAAACACAGCAGGCAGACTTTGATGGGAAGGGCCACATGAGGTGGCGCCAGTTGGACAGCCTTGTTAGGCCATCAATCTGAATTAATGAAAAAATAGCATTTGCCCACCCCCTGTTTGATCAATGGCCCTGTATCCATCTGCACTAGTGATGTGCGGGTTGACCTGAAACCATATGCTGACCACGGAGTTGACCACTGGTTTGGTGGGATCGGGTTGAAATTTGGCCAATTGTTGCAGTTTAGTGTTGGATGTTCAACAGACTGGGGGAATACACTCCTTTATTCCTGAAGATTTCCTATATTTTAAACAGATGCACGTGCAAAAGTAGAAGGCACAAGTTTAGTTGGGCACAAAATGTTGCCTACAATGGCAAAGGTTAGTGTCGGGTGTGGGTTAAGGTTTTGCGGGTTAGGGTTGGGTGCGGGTTGCATTTTCCTGACCTGCACATCACTAATCTGAACAGCCTGTAAGCCATTTGGTTGGATACCTAGAAAAATCAACCAGACTCAGGGGTGTAGAAACCAAAGGTTTCAGAAGTTTGATGACTGGAGTTGTAGTTTTTCTCATCTACCATCTTAGAAGTGTCTGTGCTCTGATTCTTTCCATTAAAGTATGGGAGTGAAGGTAAATTCTATCTAGAAATATTAAATACTTTTATAATGAACATCTGCTTTTACTGAACTCCATTCAAGTATGTATAAGCAAACTAAATATATAAATGTACCGAAATGTAAATGTAAGCAAACATTATTTGTTGCTATGGGTTAATATTTCTGGACAACTGTGAGTACATTGCCCTATTAGATGTTGTTTTGTAATGTGGCTCATCTCTGCAAGCAAAGTGCATCTCACCTCATTGTCACTAGTGCTTGGGCAATAGGAATACATGAAGACACATTTCTTGTCATACTTTATGGATCTCCTGCAGGCCAGCCACACTGATTCCTCAGGTCATCTCTGATCTGGCTCCTATGAGCAAGAAAGGGAAATTAGGAACAAGTGACCCTTTTAACAGGTACTTGCTATACTTCTAACAATACTTCCCAACCCTATCAAAAGCAATACTGGCAACTGTAGTATGAATGGGAGGAAAATATCAGGGCAATAAAACTGCACATGCAGATAAACAGTTGCTCTTAAGTACACTTAAAATTGTAGATTCTGACTGGATATAATAACATTTCGAGCCACATTGGTAAAGTACGGGTACCCCCTGATAAGCAATTCATTTAGATGCACATTGGTGACTGCCCTGAGTTCTTTGCAGCCATGAAATATGCATCTAAATGAAATGGTAAATAGCCAGATACTAGTTTATGAACAGGTCTCTTTAAGCAGTAATACTTAATAAATTCCATGGCTAGATAGATTCTGACACATCAACTCTCTTAATTTTTTTAATGGCAATCCATTGCCATACAACATGTGACTGTTTAGGTCCAGTTTGAAAAATCTGGATGTAAAACTGTAGATTTATTGCATAGAATTCATACTATTTGGGTGGCAAACACCAATGTTTGCTGCTTTTTGTACCTGGATTAAAACTTAAAATTATTAAGGACTGGTGCATATCATCCCTTATAAAGTATAATGTTGCTTGAAAGATGCAGGCCTGAAGCAAGCAAACAATTTAACCAGGTAACCAATTTTTAACTAGCTGTCAAAACTGTACATTTTAAAGGTATTCAGTGCAAATTGTGAGTGTGACAATTATATGTTTATGTGTTGCATGTTGACTTCCAAAAATATTATTGAAATAAAGAGGCAGAATAAAAAGACAGATCATCAGTGCTTCTCTGAAATACAGCAGCTACATACTGTCTACAGTATGTTAATAACATAGTGCCAGATTTATCAATATGTGAGATTAAAGCGCACCGCAGAAAAATCCACCCATTTTCTATTCATTCTCAGGTCCTGTTGAAACCAGTCCAATTCTGGTATTTAGCAATGGGTGAGATTTAGAGTTCACCATTTGATAAATACATTTCTAAAATTGAAAGTGGGTGAGCACTAGTGTGACCAACAGAGTGAGAAATCTTAGACTCACAATCCCCTTCGAAAGCAGTATAAAATGACATTTTCTTATATATTCCCAAGAAGTACCATACATTCAATTTACAGAAACAGCTCAGTTTGAATGACTATAATTTAACTTGAGTAATGCAAAGTCCTATATGTCATTTAACAAGGACTCGCTGCTACTGGTGTGGGATCCGTTATCCGGAACCTCTTTATCCAGAAAGCTAAGAACTATGGGAAGGCCAACTCCCATAGACACCATTTTAACCAAATAATCGACATTTGTAGAAATGATTTCCTTCTTTCCTCTGTTATAATAAAAAAGTACATTATGCTTGATCCAAAAATGAATGCTTATTGGAAGTAAAACCGCCTGTTGGGTTATTTAATGTTTAAAGGATAGATTTAAGGTTAAAGATCCATGTTACAGAAACAGCCCTTATCCAGAAAATCTCAGGTCCCAAGCATTCTGGAAATAGGTCACATACCTGTACTACAGGTGCTATGACCTATTATACCCTTTAAAGTCTCTCTCTCTCTTAGTCTTTTTCTGTTTATATGTTCTGCTGTTTCATTTTCTTTTCCCCCCATCTTTGCTATCTTAGTAGTGTTTGTTTTTATCTCTGTTTGTCCCGTGATTTTTCTCTCTTATTTTTATATATTTTCTCCTCCTTCTGGAATATTAGAACAGACCATGAAGAGGCACAAGGCTGCAGGCTGCATGCTGTTTGGACTCTGGCACACAGAGCAATTCTGGGAATTTTATTTCCCTGGTGGTTAGTCGTCCAAGGTGAGCAACAAAAGTTCAGATACATTCCCTATTCATTTAGATGAAAATTGCTTTCAGTTGAGGGTTCTCTTGTGTCCCAGATGACTGTTGCTTGAAAATGTGGCACACCTACCTCTGAGCTTTTAATCATCAGAAAAAAATGCTTAAAACTGTTATGTGCCCAGTGTCAACTCCAAGATGATCTCTTCTATATTTAACATTAAGGAGTAAACTAACATTTACCCCAGAGTGCTTATTCAGGCTAGCCCTGTCTGAAGGATGTGCAAGTGCAGGCAGCACTGTATTCATGGGGTAGCAAATTACCACTATTGTCTTGTAGTGTAGAAATGTACTTTGTGAACATTTATGGGAGGGGACTAACAAAATAAAAGTATAACACCAGAAACAGTAAGATTAAAATGCACCCAATATAAGGAAAAATAGAGAGTATACATACTAAGGCCTTAAACACTGTATAGTGCTTATTTATATGACTCTGCATTCATTCTTACTAAGCTAACATCAATGTAGTTTAAGCAGGATGTTATTGCTTGCAGAATATGTTAGGTCAAAAATGTTCCTTTTCTGGCATCAGTACAGAAATTACAGTATTTAATATACTGCGTTATCATTTCCAAGAATAGTTTGACAGATAAATCTACACATACCAAGTTCTGATATACAATTTTGCCTTAACTGTGACAGAGTGTGCAAGAGTTTCTTACAGTTAAACCCATATTGTTTTACTGGAGCTAAGCTTTTAGCAGTGAGGGTAGAGTCTGAATGAATATTGCTGTACAGAACTGACAAATACATTTAATACAATTAAATGAGATGTAGTATTACAAAGAAAAGACATTCAAGGGCATGGCAAACATATTAAAGGTTTCTTTTAGAAAAAATGTTAATTATCTTTAAAATAATCATGCTTGTGCAAACTCTTTATTTTTTCAAGTTAACCTTCCTTAGATTCTTACTTACTATGTGAGTTTCTTCTTGTTACACTCTGGCCATCCAACACTTTCTCTAAGTGAAAATATAAGTTTTGTCTATTAAGCCACCTTCCTTGGTCGTTCATAAAGAGATGCACAACTGTACTGTATATCATCTACAAAGGAGCCTGCTCAGTTCCAGTTGCCCAGACCGAAGAGGTTTACTATCATGCAGGTCATGGAGGTTCAGAATTTAGGAGAGGATATGCTAATAGCAAATATGAGTTGAGCGGTAGCATATACTGGTCACTTGTTTGAAAACTAACCATGTATTTGTTGTAATGTGTTACTGGATCTGGTGTAAACATTGCAACCCATATAACATAATCTATTTAGTTTTGCAGGAGAAGTAAAAAAAAAACATGACTAAAAAAACTTCTTAGCACAGTTACACCCTGGGAAGAGTTCTTCATGGTCAGGGCAGTGAGGTAAATGAAATAACTATATACCACTTTATCAGTCTCCGTGGGTTCTCTGTGTAATGCTAGAAGAGGGGCATTTTAAGGTTATTTGTGAATTGGTGACATGCAAACTAAATGAAATGAAGTAATTAAAAAAGTATAATCTCTATGTCTGGTAGTACATAATTAGTTATACATATACTGAGTATATTTTATATCTTGTAAACAGAGTTTTTGCATTATGTGTCTGCAACATTATGTCACGGTCAGCACCCAACACCAGAACAAATGGCAAGCACCCTGGTCTCGGCTCGTGCTTCACCTGTAGTGTGACTGCCGTTGGCCTCGGGAGGAGCCCTCAGCTACTTGGATGCCACCAGGTCTTAAACGAGAGGTGCAAGGCTAGAGGTTCTGGATAAGCAGAGGGGCACAACTGTTAGCAAAGTCTTTGTACAAGGTGTTAAACGGAATCGTAGTTGGAACTGGCCGGGTCAAGGCAGGCAGAAAGTGAGCGTAAACAAATCAGGCCAGGTCTGGGCAGGCAGCGTTCAAAGCGAGGTCAGGCAGGCAAGGGTCAAAACCGGGAGATCAATCAGAGGGATAAAGCAGAAGAGGTAGTCGAAATTCAGGCAATGGTTCAGGATACAGTGGTCAGAATCATCAGGAACAGGCAGGGGTCACAACAGATAACCAGGAACAAGCTCAGGATCAAAAGAGCAAAAGCTAAAGGCACCAGGAACAAACATATAATGGGCAATGAGAAACTGCAGAATGGGCCTTTAAATATTTTCAAATTTCGCGCCAATTTAACCAGCAGAGATGCGCTGCGCGTGCCCTAACAATCCGGCGCAGAAGGAAGAAGACGTGGCGGGCGTCCCCGCCGAGGGGGCGGCAGGTGTCCCTGCCGTCCCCCCACTAGACCACCGGGGTAAGCCCTCACATTACCCCCCCTCTAGGGGGGCCACTGGACCCCAGCTCTCTCAGGAAACTTCTGATGGAATAGTTTCCTGAGACGGTCAGTCACTAACTGAAACCCAAGAGTCCCCCCATTGGGATCATAGCCCTTCCATTTAACCAAGCACCGGAGCTTACCTCGCACGAGGCGAGAATCGAGGAGCTCTTGGACTTCAAATTCAGACTGACCTACAACCAACACTGGGGGAGGAACAGACAATTGACGGACCTGTGAAGCTGGCTTTAGAAGAGACACATGAAAAGAATTAGAAATTTTGAAATTATCAGGCAGTTTGAGACGAACAGAAGAGGAGTTAATTACTTCAATGATGGGATATGGACCAATGAACCTGGGCCCCAACTTGAGAGAGCTTAATATTCTTTGTAGACAACCATACAGAGTCTCTTACCTGATATTTGGGTGCCTCTCTACGAGACCTATCAGCTGCTTTTTTCTGAGCGGTTGTAGCAACCCCTGTGAATTTTTTAGAGGATTTTGACCTCTGACAAATAGGACAAGAAATAACAAATTTTCGGACGTCCTGCTTAAAGGAAGGCCACCAAACATTTCGAGACAAAAGGGACACCGTTTTAGCGATGCCAGGATGTCCCGCCATTTTGGAATTATGGGCTTCACCCAAAACCTGTTCCCTCAAATCTTCTGGAACAAATAATCTACCCGAGGGAGTTTCTACAGGGGCAGTTGACTGAACAGAGGATAAGAGTGTGGCAAGGTCAGATCCCAGAGCAGCCACAATTAACTCACCGGTAATAATGGGAATGCACTCACTAGTTTCTAAACTTCTAGAGAGCGCAACCGCCTTTGTATTTCTAGTACCAGGCCTAAAAGTAAGAAAAAAATTAAATCGGGTGAAAAACAAAGCCCATCTAGCCTGCCTAGGATTCAGTCATTTAGCAGATTCAATATATAGCAAATTTTTATGGTCAGTATAGACAGTTATTACATACTTAGCCCCCTCCAACAGATGACGCCATTCCTCAAAGGCCCATTTAACAGCCAACAACTCTCTATTCCCAATGTCGTAATTAGCCTCAGCAGGCGAAAATTTCTTAGAGAAAATAGCACAGGGATGTACTTTGTTGGTTGTTGGATGCCTTTGAGAAAGGACTGCCCCAGCCCCAACTTCAGAGGCATCGACCTCCACAATGAATGGAAGCGAGGTGTCAGGATGACGAAGAATGGGGGCAGAAACAAATTCTTTTTTCAGGGTTTCAAAGGCTTGGATCGCATCGGAAGACCACTTACGCGGATCTGCACCCTTCTTTGTTAAATCTGTGATAGGAGCTACAATCAGAGGGAAGTTTTTAATAAATTGGCGGTAGTAGTTAGCAAACCCTAAGAACCCAGAGGCTGGGCCCAGTCCAGTACATTTTGGAATTTTTAACTTGATCAAAAAGTTCACAAATCAGAGGAAGGGGGTAACGATTTTTTTATGGTGATCTTGTTTAGACCTCTGTAGTCTATACAGGGACGAAGACCACTATCTTTTTTACCAACAAAAAATAAACCTGCCCCAGCAGGGGAACTAGAAGGTCGAATAAAACCCCTTTCTAGGTTTTCCTGGATATATTCTTTCATTGCCTGGGCTTCCGGCAAGGAGAGAGGGTAAGTTCGACCATGAGGGGGAGTAGACCCAGGAATAAGGTCGATTGGACAGTCATACTGTCTATGTGGGGGTAAAATCTCTGCGGCCTTCTTAGAGAACACATCGGAAAAGCTTGCATAAGGTGCAGGTAACCCCACAAGGGAGGAAGCCAAGAACCCTTACATTTATAACCCCATTGGAGAATCTCCCCTGTTACCCAATCTACATGTGGGTTATGTGCCTGAAGCCAAGGTAACCCCAAAATTAGAGGGGAAGAAGCACCCTCAATAATGAAAAAGGCTAGTTCCTCAAAGTATAAGTTGTTGGAACACATGGATAGAACAACAGTTTTCTTGGTTACCAGGCCTGAACCTAAAGGTTTTTTGTCCACCGCTAAAATTCTCATTGGAGGGCTAATAGAGATTAAAGAAACTTTAAACCTTGCTGCGAAGGCAGCATACAGAAAATTCCCCTTCGCCCCAGAATCCACAAAAGGTTTGACATTAGTAACCTTGACAGAGCCCGTAGGCCATGTTAATTTAACTGGTATCATAATCCTAGAGGAAGAATGGGGGGAGGAAATTTCTGCACCCAAATGGAGCTCCACTTCTCCATTTAGGCTTGGAAGTTTCCCGGCCTCTTAGGACATAGATTTAGAAAATTACCCTTTTCCCCACAGTAAATGCAAAGACCCAAATTTTGCTTACAGGCCTTTTCCTCAGGAGTTAGATGGGATATGCCCAGTTGCATAGGTTCTTCCTGAGGTAAAGGCACAGAGGGATTAGGAGGTTTGACATTAGTAACCACATTGGGAAGGAAAGACTTAACATTGGAAATCCCAGAAGGAAAAGAAGTTCTCCTCTCACCCCTTCTCTCCCTCTGTCTTCTATCTACTTGGATGGCTAGAGACATGAGGTCATCCATGTTAGTAGATAGCGGGTAATTTACTAGGCTATTTTTGATAGAGTCTGAGAGCCCTATCCGGAACTGGCTAAGAAGAGCCATGTCGTTCCACCCAGTTTCTACTGCCCATCAGCGGAACTCAGTGCAGTACACTTCCACATCCCGCTTTCCCTGGCGCAGCTTACGAATCGCTGAATAGAAAGAATTTAGATCTGTCCCCATTGAACTTATTGGGGAACACAATTAGTTCATGGGTTTTAGGCATGTTACCCATCATGGCAGAAGAACCCACAGGGGCAGCCATAGGAGGGGTGACTACTGGAGCTGGAGACTGAACAGAAGCATCCAGTCGACGAGTCAAATTGTGAAAACCTTGCATTAGGTAATCTTGCCTCTGCTCATGTTCTTCCAGGTGCTGTAACAAGGTGGTGAGTAGTGCATCAATGGTGGAAGGAGCAGCAGCAGCAGCTTGACCTTCTTCGTCCATTGGCCCCTTATAATGTCACGGTAAACAAATCAGGCCGGGTCTGGGCAGGCAGCGTTCAAAGCGAGGTCAGGCAGGCAAGGGTCAAAACCGGGAGATCAATCAGAGGGATAAAGCAGAAGAGGTAGTCAAAACTCAGGCAATGGTTCAGGATACAGAGGTCAGAATCGGTAGGAACAGGCAGGGGTCACAACAGATAATCAGGAACAAGCTCAGGATCAAAATAGCAAAAGCTAAAGGCACCAGGAACAAACCTATAACGGGCAATGAGAAACTGCAGAATGGCTCTTTAAATATTTTCAAATTTAACACCATTGTGCGCTGACGTCATTGCACCAGCGCGCATGCTGCAATTTAACCAGCAGAGGTGCGACGGTCGCACCCTAACAATCCGGCGCAGAAGCAAGAAGACATGGCGGGCATCCCCGCCGAGGGGGTGGCAGGCGTCCCTGCCGTCCCCCCACTAGACCGCCAGGGTAAGCCCTCACACATTAATTGTGCAAGTAACAAATTATACTTCAGCTGAAAATATGCCTGTATCACCTAATGTTTGCTCTTTATTCATAAAGGAACATTTATTCTTGGGCTCACGAGCATTTACATTCTATATACACAGTCAGATCTGAGACAAAATGTAGCAGTACATCATTCTCATACAATGCCATGCATAACTTTTGCATTAAATGTTTTTTCTTGTACTTTCTATTTTACAGAATTTTAAGCTGTGTTTCATCAAGGTGGTTAGAGCCTGTACTTAAACTGACCCTATGCATGTAGGTTTGCTTGTCTGGTCACCAGGTGGTGGAACAACGTTAACTGATTTGAATGCCTGGCCCCAGGACCAACAGTTGGATCCCATGGAAGCCACAGAAGAGGACTTCAACTTTGGCACAATATGGTCCTTGCCCAACAATTTTCCCAGGTTAAGTGATCAATACCTTAACAAACCTTGATCAAATAATGAACATGAGACCACTATTTCACTCTAAACAAGTTGCCGGAACGGTCAGAATTATTTACATGTGTATAGCAAATTTAAAATTAATGGTAGCACCCCCACTTAACTCTGCCCCTATTCTACCTCCTACGCATGATATTCTGACTATTTTGACTATATAATAAACACAAACCTACAGTTGCAAGTTTTATTTGAACCTCCTCTGTGCTTTGAATGGCAAACTCAATTCCTATGCATACATGCGTTCTCACGTTACACTAAAGATAATATTCAGGTATGGGAATTGTTATCCGGAAACCCGTTATACAAAAAGCACTGAATTACGGAAGGATCGTCTCCCATAGATTCCATTTTAATCAAATAATTAAAAGCTTTAAAACATATTTCCGTTTTTCTCAGTAATAATAAAACAAGATATAATTAATACTTGTGGATGCAAAACAATCCTATTGGTATTATTTGATGTTTATTTTCATGTTTATTTAGAATAGTAAAGGTATGGTGATCCAAATTATGTAAAGTTTCCTTATCTGAAAAACCTCAGGTCCTGAGCATTCTGGATAACAGGTCCCATACCTATAATCATTAGAAAACTGTAGGAAAAAAATGGAATGATCCGAAGATTTACCGCACACCAGGATGAAGCTGAAGAGCAATATAAGAGCTGAACTTCAACAATTCGGGGCAAGATTCCTCATTCAGTAAGTTTAGCTAAAGAGCAATTTCAGTGAATCAAAAATACTTGAATTAAATAAATTGATGTAGATATTTAATGGCAGGTACAAATTACTGAGCAGTGTTCTGGTTTTTATTCTATCGGGCTTAGTCAAGAAGCTATTATGAAATCATATTAAAGTCTATTTAAAATCAAATCATTTTCCAAGGAGTCATTACACACAATAGCTAGAAAAGTAATATCTGTCTCAGTGTCTATGTATAAGTAAGAGATTAGCTGGAGGTTAGCTTATAGGGGAAAAAAGGAATACACTTAATTGGTATTTTCTGATATAATTTGGGAATGGTTGTTTTATAACTGACCTGCTTTTCTCATACATCTATAAAAAATGAATTACTTACATATACATAGGCTGCAGCTGTAGATGAGATGTTTTTTGGGGACCCTGATAACCGTATGAGTCAAATCCACCTATGAAATCAACTGCAAGAAAGAAAAAAAAAGTCTTCATTATCAGTATGACCTTAGAAATGCTATTGCTATCAATCAGGTAGGAACTTCCAGGCATATCTGACAGGCTGCTAATAATCTGTAAGAGTAACTAATTGCATGAATGTACAATGGAAAAGATTCATGCTATAAACAGAGATGTGATAATAACAGAAGTGTTATATAAAACAGATACATCATTTTAAATCTTTTTAATTGGTGGGATGTGTCATAATCTATCATCTGAGGATCCATGATGTCTATATTATATGCTGTTAGAGCAAGACATAACAAAAACGGTATGAAGAATATTACAACCACAGAAGCTGGTAAGAGTTTATGCATTTTTTATTTTACCAAAGAAGTAATGCAAGATAAGTGTTGTTTTGTAGCAATTGAAACAGATGCCTTTTCCAAAGGTTTTTACTACATTACATTGAAAAATTTAATTTAGTTTGATTTTCTAAATTGCTGAAATGTATTATAAGTGTGTATCTGGATGATATCTAGTCATCTAATGTCTCTGGAATATGAATAGTCAGTAAAACTTTAACACTTTTAAACAAATTATAATGATGAGGATTGCACATTTTTGGAAGATAACATTCCTTCTGCAAATTCACCAGGTGCAGGTCGGTCCAACAGCCTTTTGAGTTAAAATTCAACTTTTTTAAGCACTACATTTATGTAAGTGACATATTAGATTCTAGAAAGATTGGTTTAAATGTCATACATTGCAACACAATTTTTGAGAGTATTACAGAATAATTCTGACCTTACAATAGCAATGCAAAAGGCTCAAGAAATTCAAGACATATTTCTCAGTCGGGTATATCATTGTAAATTTTTTGACACAGAACTGGAGAGGGCAGCCATTAGATCCAAAATGGGACTGCACAACAGGATACGTAGGAATTCTGGTGATAGCAATGTTTCTCTTCTTTCTTTCTAGTGAGTAAGCAGATCAGTGCTGTGTTTAAGAAAAAGTGGTCCATATTACAAATGGACACTCATTTGCGTTTTTTTTTTTAAAACAAACCTATATGTGCTTATCGGAAAGGGAAGTCTTTACGAGATATATTAACAATGACTGATTTACAAACTGAATTTGAGATCTTGACTTAAGGTCAATAAGATGGGCTGCTTTCGATGCAGCTGGTGTGTGACCTGTGGTTTTCTATTAACTGGTTCTTTTTCTCACCCACCTAGTGGTAAAAAATATGATATTCAACATAGATTCATATATCTTTCAGAGTACGTAATATACTGCATTGTGTGCCCGTGTGGGCTCTATTATGTCAGAACATGTACTACGACTTTTCAAATTCGGATGAATAACCACAGGTCCACTATAAGCATTGCCTTAACTACTGGGAGATGTGATCTTGCAAAACATTGTGTACACTTTGGACACTCATTTCCTTCCATTCCTTGTATTCTGATTGACCATGTACCCCCGTTGAAATATGGGGGTGATAGAGGCAAAATATTACTACAAAAGGAGGCCAAATGGATCCAGGTTTTGGATACAGTGGCCCCTAGGGGCCTTAATGAATGTATAAATTCAATCATGTCCCTCTGATTAAATGTTTTTAATTTTTAATAATGTATTTTCTATATAAAATTGTAAAGGTTGGGTGTTTGACACTATTTGCACAGTTTGCACTGATTTGCACAGGAATATTTTAATCTCTTATTGGGAATTTTATTCCTGGTGATATTTAAATATATAAAAAGGGTAATTAGTTTTATATTAAACTGCTGAGTCGTAAAAAAAAACATTAATTTGGTGGACATGTTGCCCTTTAGTAGTGATTTGTAGTAGTGTTGGCAGAACAGACTATTATGAATTCATTGATACTGTTCACTGATAAGTGCTTTTGACTATTTATACAATGTAATGACTTCTGGGTGTTTCCTGACGAAGAACCGACACGCATTTATGTCGGGGACCATGTATTTTAATGAATCCACTATTTATACCTAAGCCCACGAGTGCTTCCAATTTCTACTATATACTATAGTATAGTATATATATATATATATATATATATATATATATATATATATATATATATATATATATATATACACACACACACACACACACACACAACGTACTTTCCAACGTTTCGCCCCCCCTTGAGGCCTTTCTCATCCTTGGGGCTGAAACGTTGGTAAATTCAAGTGATGATTCAATAAAATCATTTTAAAACACAAGTGGAGTGCTGGTCCAATCACCACTGTACCACGACAGAGTGCGGGTACTTTCTGAAACGATATATATATATATATATATATATATACAGTATATATATACAGTATATATTATATATATAAATAATTATATATAAATAAATATATATATATATAATATAATTATATATTATAATTATAACAAAATTAGATGGGTGCATAACTTTGGGCACCCCAACAGAGATATATTACCAATACTTAGTTGAGCCTCCTTTTGCAAATGTAACAGCCTCTAGACGCCTCCTATAGTCTTTGAGTGTCTGGATGAATGGTGGTATTTTTGACCATTCATCCATACAAAATCTCTCCAGTTCAGTTAAATTTGATGGCTGCTGAGAATGGACAGCCTGCTTCTGTGATGGCCATTCCAGAATATTGTACTTCTCCCTCTGCATAAATGCTCTTGTAGATTTATAAGCGTGTTAAGGGTCATTGTACACAGGTCATCCTGTGTAACCTAACTTTGTGACTGATGCTTGAACATTATCCTGAAGAATTTGTTGATATTGGGTTGAATTCATCCGACCCTCGACTTTAACAAGGGCCCCAGTCATTGAACTAGCCCCACAGCCCCACAGCATGATAGAACCTCCACCAAATTTGACAGTGTTTAGCAGTTGTTTTTCTTGGAATGCTGTGTTCTTTTTCAGCCATGCCAGCACTTTTTGTTATGACCAAATAACTAAATTTTTGTCTCATCAGTCCAAAGCACTTTGTTCCAAAATTACTGTGGCTTGTCTAAATGTGCTTTTGCATACACCAAGTAACTCTGTTTGATGCGTGAGTGCAGAAAGGGCTTCTTTCTCATCACCCTGCCATACAGATGTTCTTTGTACAAACTGCGCTGAATTATAGAATGATGTACAGATACACCATCTGCAAAAAGATGTTCCTGCAGGTCTTTGGAGGTGATCTTTGGGTTGTTTGTAACCATTCTCACAATCCTCCGCATATGCCGCTCCTGTATTTTTCTTGGCCTGCCAGACCTGGGTTTTACAGCAACTGTGCCTGTGGCCTTCCATTTCCTGATTACATTCCTTACAGTTGAAACTTACAGTTTAAACCTCTGAGATAGCTTTTTGTAGCCTTCCCCAAAACTATGATACTGAACAATCTTTGTTTTGAGATCTTTTGAGCGTTGCTTTGAGGATTCCATGCTGTCACTCTTCAGAGGAGAGTCAAACAGAAGCACAACTTGCAATTGGCCACCTTAAATACCTTTTCTCATGATTGGACACACCTGCCTAGGAAGTTCAAGGCTTAATTCAAATTAGCAATATAACAAGGGTAGCAAAATTTTTGCACAGCCATTTTTTCACATTTGATTTAATTTCATACAACTGAGTACTGCTTCACTAAAAATCTTTGTTCAGAAAACACCCCAGTACTTATAGGTGTCTCTGTTAACAGCATGTTCAACCCAGAATTTAATCCTGGGTTGAAAATGTCGGAGGGTACCAAATGTGTAAGGTGGGCCATGTGGGGTCAGTATGTATCCAATTTTTAATATGAATTTGAATAAATAACTTATTTTTACTAATGAAAAGCTTTGGGGCATATATCTTTTGATATAAATCGTTTTGCTTATGGACTGCCTGTGAACTGGGGCAAGTCCCTTTGGCTTTGTTATTGATTCACAGAAATCAGACGTGGACCCCTGAGTGAAAAAGAATGACTAACAATTTGGTCAATTATTTTTAATGCTGGAACAAATGATTTCAACAGGGAAAATGAATTGTTTAAATTGATTGGTATAACCTTACTCAGAGTTGTTCTCTGAGCACATTTGCATTTATTTTGTAAATTGCTAAATTTACAAAATACATTTTTAAATTTAACTATGAGTATGGATTTAGGGGCCGATGCATTAAGGGTCAAATATCGAGGGTTAATTAACCCTCGATATTCGACTGGGGAATGAAAATCCTTCGACTTCGAATATCGAAGTCGAAGGATTTTGCGCAAAAAGTTCGATCGAAGGAATAATCCTTCGATTGAACAATTAAATACTTCGATCGAACAATTAAATACTTCGATCGAACAATTAAATACTTCGATCGAACAATTAAATCCTTCGAATCGAACGATTCAAAGGATTTTAATCCAACGATCGAAGGATTATCCTTCGACCTATGGGGACCTTCCGCATAGGCTAACATTGGGTTCGGTAGCTTTTAGGTGGCGAACTAGGGGGGGTCGAAGTTTTTTCTTAAAGAGACAGTACTTCGACTATCGAAAGGTCGAATAGTCGAACGATTTTTAGTTAGAATCCTTCGATTCGAAGTCGTAGTCGAAGGGCGAAGTAGCCCATTCGATGGTCGAAGTAGCCCAAAAAACACTTCGAAATTCGAAGTTTTTTACTTCGAATCCTTCACTTGAGCTTGGTGAATTGGCCCCTTAGTGTCCACATTAAAATGTAGGTAGAACATTTAGTCAAGTAAATCTGAAATGACAGGAGAGTCCCTCACAGAAATGCAGAAAACTAACCAAACTCCCCATTTCTCTGCATTGCTAAAAGTCAGTGATGCTAAAAGTCATTGAACCGATACAAATTTTAAAAAGTAAGCATTACAAACCGTAAAACAAAAGCTGGGTCACACATGCTCTGGGTCTATTTTCTGACCTGAGCAGGCAGGTAGAAGCGGAGTAGAACCTAGGTTAGTAAAACCTAGTAAGTATTAGGATATACTCTCTTATATATAACTCTAGAAGTGATAGATAAGAGTAGGAATAGTTCAAGGTGGAATAACATAGGCCACTTATTTTATATTTTGTAAGCATACATTTCTGATTTAAGGGACTAGAACCACAGCAAAAATAGAAATGGATCCATTTGAAACAACATGACAATTATTTATATTCTATAATGGAAAATGATTTCCTTAAAGCATTATTTTTGTTATTTCTATTGCAGTTTTTGCTATCAGTGTGCTCATCCATTTTGTTGTCAAAATAATTTCCCTTACTACTACAAATTATGAATTACTGAACAATACACAACCTCCAAATAAACATTTGGGAGCTGATTTATCATGGATTGGTAAATTTTATATAGCAGTAGTTACTAATTTAGTAAGTTTATGGAGTATTTTAGATTTAACAATTTATTTATATTGCTAGAATGACTTGTTACAGAGCAAATAATAATTGTCCTAATCTAATCTCCCTGAATGCAATATGCATTGTGGATCAAGGAATTAGACAGGTAAGCATCAATGATCACTCCCTTAAACAGAATGGTGGTTGACTGCTCAAAGCAGTTAAACATATTTTGATTCATTGACACAGCTTTAAAATATTTACCGGTTTGATAAAACATTGCTGGTTCCTAGGAAAATGCTTGTGAATTCAGGAAAGTTTTGATAAATGCGGAAAACACAAAAATGTTGGACTTCCTAGTTTGATACTACAACAATAACACCCACATTTTTATTTATTTTTTTAAGATAAAAACAACCAATGGTTAGATTTTATGTTTGGGTCACTTTAAGCAATAATCTCCATGATCTGCCTGTGAAATATAGCATTGATCTTTTCTGAAGCTTAAGCCTTTCATATCATTCATTGTGCTGCTCTCTTGGATTTACACTAAGCAAGGTATTGCAATGTTTTAATTAACTTTCAGTTCATACAGGCTAAGCCCAGGTTGTGCCAGAGGCAAATAAATAATTCTAGAATGGTGTTCTTTATTGATACAAAATGTCCTTGTCATTAGTAGAATGTTAAGTGACTAAACTCTGCTATTCAAAGCATAACCAGTATTTATATAGCAGAGGAGTGCAAATCAAAAAATGTCACTAGTTTGACATAAGGTATTATGTATTGCCAATATCCTTCCTGGCTGCCCCTTATTTCATAGCCTCATGTACCCAGTGGTTGGCCATTATACCTGCCTCATTATACAGTATACAGTACATAATGCATACAGACCAGAGAAACGTTTGGTGAATAGTTGTAAATTTTCAGTAAATGGCTTTAAAAAGTGCAAAAAAGTAATATAAAGTATCATATTTTCAAATTGTTCTCATATTTTGGGCCAGATTCAATTTGAAGAGTAAGACTTTATCACTTGACAACTTAACTAAAGTCTAGGGGCAAAGACAAAGGGAGCTCTGTTGCTACCATGATTTCTTTAACATTGCTGACAAATCTCCCTTAAAGAAAAACTTTACACCAGACAATAAAAATGTATACAAGGGAATAAATGCACTTATATTTGTATATAGCTGTAACAGGTGAGCAGGAACTGGGATTATGCGATATTTCTCTACTGTGCATTTTTTAATGAATAAAAAAATATGTATTTTTTCAGGTTGCAATTACCACTATCAATATAAATCATACAGTGGATAGTAGAGATCTAGGTAGTGTAACTCTATGGGAAAATATGACAAGGGAAACATTAAAAAAATGTTACTAGGAAAAGAGGAAGGGGATGCAGTTCCTATTAGTAGCTGTGCAATAATTACAATACTAAACCTGAGGAGAATCAGGGTTTCTGTTTGCCTACAATGATGTAATTGGTTAAGCCTTTATGAATGCTTAAAAGGGACTTGTCAATCAGTAGAAGCGACCAGGAGTAGAAGGAATGTTTAATAATTATAGACTACAAACTAAAATAAATATCTTACACTATTTTGGGCAGTGGTCCCCAACCAGTGGCTCGTGAGCCCAACCCCTTGGATTTTGCTCCCAGTGGCCCCAAAGCAGGTGCTTCTTTTTGAATTCTTGACTTAAGGGCAAGCTTTAATCGCATACAAAGCATATGTACTGCCAAACAGAGTCTCCTGTAGGCTTCAAGTCCACATAAGGGATATCTTTAACCAATCACAGCCTATATTTTGCACCCCCAGGAACTATTAGCATGTTTATTTTGCTCTCCAACATTTTTTTACATCTGAATGTGGCTTGCAGGTAAATAATTTTGGGGACGCCTGATTTTGGGCTATATAAGACCAATAAAGGTTAATGTTTAGCAATACAGTAGAGCAAGAATTACACTTGACTTTAGCAAACAATGCAATTAAAGGTTTAAAGAACAACCAAAAAAGCAGCCTGTCACTCAATACCCACTGCTTGTACTCACAAATTAGTATTAGATGCCTTTAGGCATTTTAACTGCTATCCACATTTAATTAATGATAAAACACATTTTATTGTTCACTCCCCAACATCTCCCCAAAAAATGCACACACAGTGTATCAAATTCATGACCAATTTTTTTTACAGTTTTCAAACCAAAGCAACCAATAACTGAAATCAAACACATGCTAGCTTTAACTAAGGGCTTAATGTCCCTCCCTTACTTCATGATTGGTTTGTCGCAGCAATGAAGTTGAGTAAAACCTTTTATATATCTCATAATAACATATGTTTCAGCATTAATTAAATGTGGACAACAGTTAAAATGCCTAAGAGCAAAATACTAATTTGTGAGTACAAGCACTGGGTGCTGAGTGAGAGGCCTCTTTTTTGGTTGTACTTAAAACCTTTAAGTGCTTTGTTTTCTAATTGTTGGAAGGTCTACAGCACACCCCCCATTAACAGAGGTATAGTGCATACACAGTGTATAACACAGACGACAGGAGGTTCTTGCAGCAAGCAAACAAAATAACTTTTATTGTCCAAGACAATAGATCAAAAAGGTTATTCACACAGTATCCAAGAGGCAATGTGTAGCAAGAGGTTACAAGGCCAGAGAACAGTCAAGCAGAGACAGCACAATGAGTGACTCACGGAGTGATAGGCTGGAGGGAGACATGGCAACCGTGATGGGGAGTCAGCCTATTTGTTGTGGGGGTTTTGGGGCAGTAGAAGTGGGAGCGGCGCTGAGTCCGGGAAGAGCTTGAGATGATAGCTGCTGGGAGGAAAGCTGCGGTCAAGGTCTTCGGAGGGTTATTGCCAGGTGGCACAAAGAGGAGAGCAGACGCCCCAATGATGACAGACAAGAGGCTCCAGGGACTAGCGGGGCAGCAAGTGCAGGTGGATCCTGAGCAGTGACTCCAGTAGCAGTTCCAGAGAGGAATCCTCAGCAACCACAACTCAGTGCAGCACACCAGCACAGGAGTGGCTCAGCAGGGGAGTACAACAGCGGCTGCCAGGATCCCAGTTCCTGTACAGCTTTCAGGTAAGTGTAACAGCAGTGGCTGCACCACACATTCCTCATCTACCTCTCACACAACACCTGTGGGGGCAGGGGGTACTGGCACTCTATGGAAAGCAAGAGTTATTGAATAACTGGGAAGATTGGTCTGGGATACAAGGGTCTCTGAGCAAGGAGGGCCCAACTCATTCAGTACTGGTTTGGGGTGGGGGAGCAAGAGCACAGCAGCAAACATCAGTGCTAGTAACAGGGCCCTCCACGTAACAGGGTCAGCTATAGGGCCACAGAGTCCAGCACAAGGAGAATTGGGGAAGGGGCACCAGAGCAAGAAATCAGGTTATGCAGCAACCACTGGGGAGAAGGAAAGGTCCAAGGAGATGTAGGGGTACCACCACTTTGCTATATGTTATAAAAAGGAAAGCCAGGACAAAAGGGGCTGATGCTATTGGAAAAGGAGAGGACTTCAGTGAACGTGGCTGCGATACAGCCTTACCTAAGGACCAGCAGATAGCGAAGCTTTTGTAGGAGGGGTTTTCTTAGGGTTTCCTCATTCTATGCAGGGAGTCAAATGGCATTTTCATGGTGTAAAAATGTAAAATCTGCCCAAGAACATCCAGAGGTAGTAGATTCAATACTTCAAAAAGAAGTTGAGTTTGGGCAGATGGCAGGACCTTTTGATGAATAAGCGATTTTGTGTCCCCAAGCTAATCGGTGGCGGGAGGTCTATCTGTTACCGATGTTTCATGGGCAGGTAATAACAATAACAATAGCAATAACACATACCCCTTCGCAGTTCCAATCAGATCAGGAGGGTAAGGGCAAGAAAATAATACTACACGAGCTAGCAGGACATGGTTGTGCCCCCTTGGACTGTTTAAGGAATATATGGGGCTCTGATGATGAATGCAAGGGCCCCCTGTTACTAAATGCGGATGGTAAGTAACTTTCTATATACCAATTCCTTTCTGTGTTAAGGCAGAATCTGTCTAGAATAGGCTTGAGGGCACTCACTCATTTCGGATTTGGGTGGCCACCGAGGCAACCAAGTGGAGGTTCGACTGGGAATCAATTAGGTGGGTAGATGGATGTCCCATAGGTTCATGTCATATGTTCACACTGACAGGATGGAGGTTTGAATGATATAATTTAAAAATAAAAAAAATTTAAATGGAGATATGTAACCCAAAAGGGGTTAATTATAGGTGGTGGCTTAATTACCCATGTTCGTTTTTTCTTTCTTGTTGTGCTTTATTTCAGGTAAACAGCAGGCCTTGATTTGGATTTTGGGACATTCTTATGTGTGGCACGCGGCAAGGCAGGCAGAAGTTTGTCTCAAAGGGTGGCAGTTGGGGCTCAACAAGGAAACAGCCCTCACCAGCCCACTAAATACTGACTTTCTATGGCACCTTATAGAACCCCTCTGGCATTTGCCAGGACCCACAGATTGCCAGTCCGGGCCTGGTCCGCAATGGGGGTTTTGTTATTTTGCACAGAGATTTTGTGATGGATAGAGCAGCCTGGTTTGGGCCCACTGATGTGCACCCTAACAAAATTGGTTATGATATGCTTAACTTCAATTGGAAAGAGGGGGTCCAAATTGTGCTGTCTTTTTGGTGGTGCAGAAAAGTTTGAGTTCTGCTGGTGGTGATGGCTCATGTGGACAGCATGTTCTAACTTGAGAAATTCCCCATAAGCCTGGGAAATTCAGTGGGTATTGCAAGGCCCTCATGGGCTGAGGTCCCGGAGGATGATTGTGACTAGAGTGAGTCTGGTGTGGAGTGGCGCTTGGGATCTGGTGTGGTGCTGCTGGCGAGTTGCCTTTTGTCTATTAATGGGTTAATGGGTAAGGACTGAATCCACCTGACAAACTAAGTGCTTTCCATGTGCCATCCACTAAGTATAAGTTTATGTCAGTTAGAAATTCTAAGTTAGATAGACACTGAATAGATTTGTTCATACTAATTTATACAAGTTAATAGATGCTGTGGCCTTTTTTGACCAAAAAGTCACATGTTGTGTGTTTATTTCAGGAGGAGGCTCAGCGTGGTGACAGTGGTAAGTAGTTAATGGGATGTACATCAACAATATTGTTGCCATGACATCATGTGGAAGCAGTTAGGGTAGTCTGAAAGTACACCTCTAGGATGGAATTCCCTGTCATGGTCCCGGATCCCATACAGTGGAAATGATCAGGAAGAAATATCTAAAAGGAAGCTGACAGCAAAAAAACTTCTTTTAAAAAAATGATTCTTCATTTGAAGTTACCTATCGGTCCTGCTGACTGTTTTCTCCTTAAAGTTTTTTTTCACTTCATAAATCCAGTTCTGCATTTCCCTTGCAGCTTATCCTGCCTGCTGCAAAGGGCTCTCTCTACCTTATGCTGCCCCCCCCCCCTCTTTTTATCCAGCAGAAGAAATCAACAGCAAATCGGCAGGGAGCAAGGCTTTATACCAACTTATTTGTTTGGCTGCATATTTTGGCATATAAAAATTCTGACATAACCAGCAATGATTACTGCCTTTTGGAATTGTTTAATGGATTCATTTTGCCCCAACGCAAATAAAAACTGTTTCCTGCTCCCGGGATCAAAGCTTCCTTTTAATATAAGTATAGTACTTTGTTATTACTACATTAAGCCTCTTAAACTGCTTCTCTTAAGTCTGATTCCCTATCCAGCTGTGATTCGGAGAGGTACTCCGTACTACAAATCCTTGTTGGAGCACAGGCTGCTCATTCTAATTATGCTCTCTGTCTCAATCTCCTAGAGAGTGCAATGAAAGTGTTAACCAGTCACTGGCTGGCCTCATTCACGTGTCCCCTGCTCCCTGACTTTACAGTAGAGGTACAGGTCCCTCAAGGGCAGACCAGTTCAACTGGGCTGTGTTGATCCCAGGCTTCCTGAAGCAGATGCAGCTGGGTCAGCAACTGAAGGCCAATGAGAAAGATACACCCCCTAATAAGACACTATGTTAACGTGTGGCAGTAATTGGTCATAGGCCAGAAGGCCAATAGTATACATATGTAAATTAAGTAACTAGATACATGGGCATCTGCCCAGCAAGTAGGGAGATAGGGATTTAAAGCCATAGGGACATAATAAACCTATGGGTCCCTACAAATATTTGGTAAGATTTAGAAATCCGTAAGTGTTTGTGGTTAGTGTCCCTTTAAGAAATTTCTGTGACAAGCTAATGTTTTCTGCATTTTGTTCAGTGCATTGTACAGTACAGCAGATCAGTGCAATGTATAAGATCTTTAAAAATTGCCGTAAGAAATTATTGCAGTTACCATTAACCATAGAATCCAAGTGCAAAGCTTTATGCCTCTCTTCATTATTATAGCGTGTTATAATACAACAGCCTTTGGGGATTTTTTTTAACATTAAACTTCATTAGCTGCAAAGGCAGCAATCCATATCCAATTTTCTTTCCATGTCAGGTCTGTTCATGTATAAATCCAGTCCTTTTGTTGGATACATTTGCAATTAATCCTATGAACAATGAAAATGCAAATCTTGTGCTGTCAACCTAACAGTTTCCATCTGATTCTTTCCTTGACTTCCATCCATTATTCTGAAAAATTAACAAAAATTCCCATATAAACTCCAACCTAATTTTCTTGTAATAATTGTCACTGAATCCCAGAAGCACACTACGCCTCTTGGTAGAAACAACCTCATTTTATGTCTTTGTAAACTTGTTAAGTAAGATTTAAGCTCCATAGGATATTAACCTTAAAATTAATTACAATTACAAAAATGTCAGGTTTTGAACTAATTACTTGCCTATTTAAACAAACCTTGTACTCCTCTGTGATTGAGAAATTATCTCTTTCAATCCATAAACACATAAGACATGTGCAAAAGAATTATAGGATGCATCTGTAATCTGCAGTGTAGCTACACCAGATCTTGTGTGACATGTTTTCTAAGCACTGGAAGAATACAGAAAACTTCTTCAATAATCATGCAACAGCAACTATTGAGTTCCCATGGGATACATAAGGTTTACTTTGGCTCAGTTGGTCAAGTAATCTGCTTGTATAGATTGTAGTTGTCTAATCATACAGCATATACAGTATTCTTGAAATAGCAGGGAATGCAGTTAAAGGAGTGGTTCACCTTTGAATTTAACTTTTTTAACTTTTAGTATGTAATAGAATTACCAATTCCAGGCAACTTTTCAATTAGTCTTCATTAATTATTATATTATAATATATTATTATATTTTATATATTAAGTTTTTTATAGTATTTTAATAAAATTGAAGTATTTGCCTTTTCTTCTCTTTCCAGCTTTGAAATAACTGTCCCCAATCTAAAACACAAATGCTCTCTATGACTACAATTTTTTTTTGTTATTGCTACTTTTTATTACTCATTTTTCTATTCAGACCCTGTCCTATCCCAGTCTCTTGTTAAAATAAATGCATGGTTGGTAGGATAATTTGGACCCTAGCAATCAGATTGCTGAAATAATAATAAAATGAACTAAAAATTAATGGTTGGTAGGATAATTTGGACCCTAGCAACCAGATTGCTAAAAAAATAAAAAAAACCAGTTGCAAATTGTCTCAGAATATCAATCTCTACATCATACTAAAAGTTAACTCAAAGTTGAACATTCCCTTTAATAATTTACACTAGTTTATTAATGAACTATTTCCTGGCCACTCCATGTCAGCATTACTATGGGTTATTTTCCCTGCCCCCTAATAGACAAGTCCCTCCCAAAAACGAATAAAAACCTCACAGCTTACTTACCCCCTCGTCTTTTTTTCTTTTGCTCTGTTTTCCTTATGGACAGCAGGGGCAGCTGGCAGAAGTTTCATGTTCAATGCTTGAAAAAGTTGGGGAAAGTATTCTGAGGGTAATTCATTCAGATGAGACTGTTGTATGAAGCCCCCTCAGTGATGGGTATAAACTCCCATGTGAAGGTGATCCCTGATTGATGGTTTTTTTAGATCGTCACAGAGATCTGTAGAGTATGCGTTTTTTTACTTCGGGTCAGACGGCAGTTTCCAAAATGGCACTGGCGCATAGGCGCAGGCGCAATGACGCAGGGCGTCATTCAGCGTGAGAAAATGCGCAATGAAGTCTTGGCACTGTTGGTTGGATCCAAGTGAAGCAGTCCCTGCAGATCAGAAGGATTGGCGTGTTTCTTTTTCGAGAATACCAGTCCCTGTACAGAAATACCACTTAGGCCAGAGTCTTCAGTTTCAAGAGAAGAGGATCTCTCTTTTTCATCTTCAGAGGATGAAAATTAGTTAGAGACGAACATTTCAGACATAATGTCGGAGGAGGAGGGAGAGTCATCAGCCTTCAATCTCCAGGAATCTTAGAGAAAATCAAAAGTGCTTCCCTCTTCATCTAAGCCTAAGGAGTTTTTTCCCCTTTTTTCTGAAGTGTCTGAGTCAATTACTGCAGAGTGGGGGAGAGGGGTAAAAATGATTTCTACCTCGCTGGCTACAAAATTTGCGAAGCTTTATCCCTTCAAAGAGCAGGATACTAAGAGCTGGGATTCAGCACGTTTAATTCTCTCTGTCTTTCTCCCTCTCTATTTTTTCTTTCTTTTTCTGTTCAGCTTGCCCTGTAAGGATGGCAGATGTACAAAGAAAGAAGAGAAAATGGCGATGGCATTCATGTCAGAGTCATCTCACACGCCTAGCTTTCAGATCAATGGCTGTGTCTGTTTCAGCGAGGCAAGCTCTTTTTCTTAGAGCATGGGGAGCGGATACGGCCTCAAAAATGAGTCTCTGCAATCTTCCTTATGTAGGCGGAAGTCTATTTGGTCCAAAGTTGGAGGAAGTAATTTCCAAAGCCACAGGAGGAAAAAACTGTTTTCTTCCGCAACAGAGGAAAAAAGCAAAACAGACGTTTAGAGGTTTTTCTTTTTTGAGACTCAGCTAGAGCAAGAGCAGCATTTGGTAGCTCTAGGTATTTTTTCAAAGATGCAGCCAGACAATCGTGGAGAGGAGGTCAGTTCTCTTCTGTCAGGGGAGGAAGATTTAAGCAATCTCCCTCTACAAAGAAGCCTTCCTGACAATAATCTGATCAAGGAAATGGGAGTAGGTGCCAGGCTTGCAAATTTTCTTCATGTTTGGGAAAGAGGAATTTACTCTTTTTTTTTTTTAAGTAAAAAAGGCTTCGGGAGGATGGAGACCAGTACTCGATCTCAAGAAGTTGAATGCCTGGGTACGAGTTCAAAAGTTCAAGATGGAATCTATAAACACGATTATTACATCGGTGCAGCAGGGAGACTGGCTTGTATCCATCGATTTGAAGGATACGTATCTACACATTCCAGTGGAAAAGAGTCATCAGCGTTTTCTACGTTTCACCATTGGTCACAGACATTTCCAGTTTCAGGCGTTGCCGTTCGGTCTTTTCACCTCACCCTGATTGCCGAGTTGAGGAAGCAAGGTCTTGCAATCTGGCATTATCTCAACGACATTCTTATTTCTGCCAGGTCTCAAAAAAGTATATCTCACACAGAGAGAGAGCAATTTCTTTTCTACTGTCTCACAGTTGGTTAATGAACTGGCAGAAAAATCAACTGCAGCCGTCCCAATCACTACAGTATTTGGCAGCCCAGTTCGACACGAAGGAGAATGTGGTCAGGCTTCCATCACAAAAGGTGGCCAGACAGTTTATGTCACTCCTAAGTCTCATGGTCTATAGGTCTCTTCCAATGACTAGGTGGGCACATTTTCACATGAGGGAACTGCAGCAACATTTTTTGGCTCGCTGGAATCGTTGGTCCAAAGATTGGAGTCAACAGATTCAGCTGTCTCTGGGGCTCAAGAACTGTCTTCAGTGGTGGAAAGACCCCAAGAATTTGGAAAAAGGTTTTCCCCTTTCTGCAATAGGTTGGAAGATTCTGTCAACAGATGCTTCCTTCCTGGGCCGGGGAGCTCTTCTGGGGGACAAGCTAGTTCAAGGCTCCTGGAAACAAATAAGTCACAGGACACATGCAAATATCTTGGAGATGAGGGCGATATCTCAGGCCTTGTTGGCATTTGCATCACAAATCCAGGGGAAAGCAGGGAAGTTAAAGGTAGACAATGCAACTGCAGTGTCTTATGTAAAAAGGCAAGGGGGATGAAAAGTCCTCAACTCATGGAGGTACTGTAGCTCCGATATTTCTTTGGGCAGAGTTTTTTCAATTGCTGGTCAGGAAATGGTGGATCTCAAAAGAATGCTCAGCTCCCAGTTTTCTTCACCAGGACTTTCTGTCCATTAGCCCTAGGAGTAGTTGCTCTCCTACAACCCTGGAATTTTCACCTTGCTTACATCTTCCCTCTGGTTCCTCTTCTCCTTCGTGTTCTTCAAAAGATCATTCCGGAACATGTAGAAGTAATACTGATAGCCCCTCACTGGCCTCGGCGACCGTGGTTTCTGTTATTGAAGAGGCTGGCGATAGTGGAACTGTGGCTGCTTCCTTTGAGGAAAGATTTATTGGGACAGGGGCCAGTGTTTCACCCAGATCCTCTCTCCTGTTATTTGATGGCATGGAGGTTGAGCGCAGAAAATATTTGGATATCTAGGATTTTCCGAATCAGTGGTGACTACGTTACTAATTGCAAGAAAGCATACTACATCTGCCACTTATTACAAAATCTGGGAAAGGTTTCTGCTATGGCAAAAACAAAAGGCAACTTAGATTTTGCCACCTCCTCTGTCCCAGATTCTTGGTTTCCTGCAAGATGGGTTAACAAAAGGGTTACAGTACAGAACTCTAAAAGTTCATGTTGCAGCCTTGTAGGCTATGACAGAAATTCAGTGGGCGAATGATCCGTTAGTAAAACGTTTCTTTAAAGCAGCTATGAAAATTTGTCCTTCAAAGAGGAATTTTTCACCTCCCTGGGATCTTCCATTGGTCCTCAAGGCCCTATGCGATTCTCCGTTTGAGCCTTTGAAAGAGGCATCATTATGGATGGTGACATTAAAACTGTGTTTCTAATATTGTGTCAGCAGCTAGAGTAAGTCTGCTTCAAGCTTTTTCAATTAAAGATCAAGATATTTCTTTTTGGCCAGACAAGGTCGTATTAAGACCTCATGATGCTTTTATTCCCAAAGTGGTTTCGCTTTTTCATTTAACATGGGAAACAGTGTTACCTGTTCTTGAAAAGGATTCCTGTAATTCTGCGGTATCTCGGAAATTGGATCCAGTAAGAGTGTTAAAACACTATTTAACAGTGACGCAGCCTTTAAGAAAGACTGATAGACTGTGGTTCCAGCAGGTTCCCGCAAAGGGGAGTCACCGGCAAAATCTACAATTGCTAGGTGGATTGTAATCTTAATCCAAAAGGCATATAATTCACAGGGTAAGCAAGCACCAGTAGGTCTTAAGGCTCATTCAACAAGGGATGTTGCAGCCTCCTGGGCAACAGAAGGGGATGTCCCGGAGTCAATGATTTGTGATACAGCAGCTTGGGCCTCTATCTGGACTTTCTTCAAATTCTACCGTTGAATGTTAATGAGGCTTCCCAGCCTACTTTTGCGTCCACAGTGTTGTGGTCTCTTTCTGTTGATTAAAGTAATTTTGGTTCCCTCCCTATTGTCTTATTGCTTTGGTATATCCCATAGTAATGCTGACATGGAGTGGCCAGGAAAAAAGGAAATTTCCTATCATACTTACCAAAAATTTATTTTCCTGGCCACTCTTCATGTCAGCAGACCCACGCTTCAGAACTAAATTATTAGACGAGGGGGTAAGGAAGCTGTGAGGTTTTTATTTTGTTTTTGGGAGGGACTTGTCTATTAGGGTGCAGGGCAAATAACCCATTGTAATGCTGACACGAAGAGTGGCCAGGAAAATAAATTTTCTCTAAGTATGATAGGAAATGTGCTTTTTTTATCTTACAAATATAAATCAGGCTAGTCACTACACACATCCCTATATAGTTGTCAATATGTTACTTTTAATGATCATCTCATATTTGTTTGGATATAAATGAGGGAATATAATAAGAGTCATTACTGGAAACAAGATTAGCAATGCAAAGAAATTATTGCTTTGTGCTCTCAGTTTTACCTTTTGTGCAGATTTAATATAGCTTTTAATAAACTTGGTGGTAATAGCATTGTGAAATGTGTGACATGCTGAAGAACCTACATTGAATTTTATTTCAAATAAAAACAAAATTAGCTTGGCAAGGCTTTGTTTTTATTGTCACTTTTTATCCTTCCCATGGTTATGTGCCAGCAAAACACACTCACAATCCTTATTAAAAAGTGAGTTGGTGCAGTCACCAGACTTCCATAGTCTAAGGGCCAGACACTTCATGTCTGTCTACTTTAACTGTACACATTCGTTGCTCTGCTTCCTCACCAGGTTGAGCAATACAAACAGGCTTAGCACATAAAGACAGATACTGTTGTGCAGTGTTGCAGTCCATTGGTTCCTGGGTAAGTAGGCAGCTGGGAGTACCAACAAATTACTTGCAAGTCTGGTTTAGGGTTTAACCCTCTCCATGTCTTTGCCACTAAATTTCCACCTTTTTGGGCATCTTTCCACCCTTAGTGGTAGGTGTGGCTGTTATTGGTGCCTTATGACTCTTAGAGTCAGCACTTTTAGCCAATGAACTTTGAAGAAAATCTTCTGTGGTAAGAAACTCTCAACCAGGGCCATCAGTTGGATCAGTTGGATCAGCTTGGCACGCAAATCGTTGCAGCTGAACTGGTAAGGCACGCAGAAAAAGGTCAAGGACCACTCTTTGGGTTACTCCCAACAGGGACAGCATTTCTCCTTTTAGCTTTTGGTACTCTTTTGCATCCTTGCTGTTTAAGTCAAAATAAGCCTTTTGGGGCTTTCCAGTTAGAAGAAAGCAATCACCCCCACCCACTGGTCAGTTGGAAGTTATCCTGCTCTGCCACTCAAATATAGCGAGGTAAGCATCCACATCATACTCTGATGTTATCTTTTGTAAAGAGACTTGCACTCTTTTATTTACAGAGGCATTCTCTCTTTGTAAGCTTTGGGACCTTTACTTGGCCTCACTCCATTTTAGAAGCTGATGGTTTCAATCCTGCTGCTCCTTTAAGGATGTTTGAGCAGCCTCTACAAGTATTTGATTAGTCTGTTGTCCATGAGCATTTGCTTGCTGCTGAGCATTAACCTGTACAAGCTGCTTGATAATATTTTCCATATTGCCAATAGTTTGGGAAAAACACTAAGGTGCTTAATATAATACACTTTTAGAAACAGTCTCTTTAAGACTACTGTCTCTTAATAATCTGCCCGCATCCAAGCACCAATTGTGGGGGGCAGTGGCGTAACTTCGGATGCCAGGGCCCCCCTGCAAAAAAAAATTCAGGGCCCCCTCTACACAAAATAGTGGGAGAATTGCATGTATAATATCCCCAGAACTCATAGAAGGATGGCACAGTAGTGTCAATTTCACATACAAATACCCCAGAACTATAGAAGGATGGCAATGTATCAATTCCACATATAAATACCCCAGAACTATAGAAGGATGGCAAATTATCAATTCCACATATAAATACCCCAGAACTATAGATGGATGGCAAAATGTCAATTTCACATTTCTCTCTGTAAAGGCTATGAGCAAACTTATGAGCTGTTTCTGCAGAAGTTAGACCATGCCCACTTTGAATATAGAGATAGCTAAGCATCTATTTTAGCTCTTCTTCTAAACCTCTTCCTATAAATCTCATTGTTCTGAAAAAAAAGCCACTGATGCAATTTCATTTATAATGCACATAAAACTCTTGGCAGAATGAATGCAGTGGCAATTTCATGTAAAATACCCCCAGAACTCATATCAAGATAGCATGGTAGCAATTCTATGTATAAATAATCCCAGAACTCATAGAAGATGGCACTGTGGTGGATTCATAGATAATAACCTCAGCACATATATTAAAATAACTATCAAATTTCCATGGGTTAAAAATTAAAATGGCTAATGACAGCAATGAAATAGTCCTTACTAGGTATCTTCCTGTGCTGAGACGGAAGGGGGGTGTCACTGAGCCACCAATTTGCCTTTTAGCAAGTCCATAGCCCAGCTTACAGAGCCAGTGTGGGCGGGAAATTCAAATCAGTCAGGGCAGCGAGTCTGTCATCGCTTCGCTTTTCTGCTGCTCTTGTTCCTTCCCCTCCCCTCGAAACCAAAGGGCCCTGGTGAGAACATTTTACAACTAGGCCCCCCAGACACCACTGACTGGACCACAACTGTAACTGACCTATTTTTTTATGAAGTAGACAAAGCTGGCCATCATTTATTTATAGATTTTAAATTAAACAGTTTTTTGTTCAGCAGTTCTTGATAATTTTTTGGCTGCCGGTGGCTAGGGTCCTATTTACCCCAATAAGCAGACAATGGGTTACAAGATAAGTGAAAGATAAGTGAGAACATAAATATAAAGTAATAAAAAATATAACAGTGTAGCCTCAATGCAAAAATTTTTGGAGCATTGTGGGAATTGTAGTCCACCAGCACCCTGACACTGTTCCTGCAACAAACATAGCACTGGTTATGAAGTTTGTGGATGACTGAAAATTAATATACTGAATGCCCAGTAAGAGGAGGGGATAATTATAGTTCAGTTCAGTTGAATCTTTAAGCCATGCTCCACAATGTGCACAAGAGAATGATCCCCCACCCCTCACCCCATTACTTTATGCTTTACCTGGGGTGGCTCCCAGTGTTCTCCATCTGAATACTTGCCTATTCTATTGCTCTTCCAGCACATACCAGCAGCAACATTTCTTTTATTGGTAACTTCCCCTTCTGGCAAGTGGGCCCCATCGCTGGGGCAGGGGCCCTGGTGCAGTTGCTCCCTGGTTCAGAACAGGAGACTCTGACTGAAGATGCGATCGATCGGTGCCAGACTAGCATCATAAATCACTGTGTGTGCTCTTTAACAAAAACAAACTTTGTGCAGCGCCAGCGTGTGATGTGACGTTATGCATCTTCAGTCAGAGAATCTCCTGCTTTTCATCTTCCGGTGTGGGGGGAGGAAGTGGAACAATAACTCACACTCTGACGGCTGTTATGGCACAGGCCCCGATTGGAGGAAATCTGCCTAAGGCTGGCAGTCCGCAGAGGTGCTGATTGCCAGCACAAATGTCCCGCAAATGTGCGCATAATACTGAGGAAGCAGGTCCCGACGGGCCCCCTGTACCCCCGGGCCCCCCCGCGACTGCGGGGTCTGCTTCCTCGGTAGTTACGCCACTGGTGGGGGGAATTACTTTTTAGTTAGTAGTATCAGCTCCTTTCACACAGTTCAGAGACTGTACACAGCGTTTCTAACTGAATTTATTTAACACAGCAGCTTAAACATGAAAGGAAAGTTCATAACGTCTGAGGTTGCAATAAAGCAAAATAGTAGCCTTGCTTTTGAAGAAAATCGTCCTTTCCCAAAGGACCCACAGCCCCGCTACCAGAGAACTTGCCTCCTTGAGAAAAAACCTCAAGTGTTCAGCAACAGCCAACAACCCTTATGTCAAATATCCTGTTGCATGCAGTGTAACTGAATTCTCCAAAACAGCCATCGTTGCTCTCTAATCTCTCAGAACAGGGGCAGAGATCAGCTACATTTGAGCCACACCTTTTAACTGCAGGTAAGGCTAATCAGACCTCACAGCTGATCACACCCTCATTTTCCCAGCCCTCTGTGCTGCCTCATAGAGGATTCTGGGAGGGATATTTTTTCCATCTAAGATTTTTCCAACCATGCTACAATACAGTGAAAACTTGATTTTAAGTACCCTGATTTCAAGTTTTCCCCTCATTTTACATTTTTTATTTGTGCTCCCTTATTTTAAATAATGTTTTCCCGGATTTTATATCAAAATGTTGTACTGATGTATCCAAAAACAGTTTTTTTCCCTTTATGAATGTTATTATTTGTGAAATAAAGAGGTTTAAAATACTAACCAGATGTATATTTTGCAATGGTTCTGCCTGTAAATGGTCAATTCCAATAAGTCTGCCCCTTATACAGTCCTGCACCAATCACTTATTGCTTTAGGTTGTGTATGTGACTGGCAGAGAGGTCTTGCGCATGCCCCCAATAGTGTAACATTAATGCTGCAATGCTTGACCCTTGTTATTAACAAATCAAATATTGTATCTCAAAGTAAAACAGACTCCTGTGCTGTTATCCTTTCAGTACTTTAACACATTTCCCGCATTTTATATTTTCCTGGATTTTACATAATTTTTTCCTGGTCCCCTGAAAAACATAAAATGGGGGTTCTATTGTATATAGTTAATTATATATATATATATATATATATATATATATATATATATATATATATATATATATATATATATATATATATATATATATATATATACACACACACACACATTATATATATCTCCTTACTAATATTGATAAACTGGTGCATATTGCCATGTTTCACATGATGAGTTTTATTATTGTAGAGTAAAAAGGAATTATTTTTTTTAAATTTTTAAATATTTCAATAAAATGGAGCCTATGGGTAAGGCAGGGCAATGGCCAGCTCCATGATATAGCTCCCACCCTTTCCAGCTATAGTCAGGTGATCCCAGTGGTGGCCAATACAAGGGCAAACATGTTGGGAGCTACAATGTCTCATTGCCCTAAATATATTGATAATGGGTTGAGTGCATATAAGTATGTAAATATATATATATATATATATATATATATATATATATATATATATATATATATATATAGCAAATTTGAGTACAGTGCACACGGATAACCGAAAAAAGCAATGCCTGTGTGCTGGTTACATGTGTTAATAGTCATAGGCAAGAGAGAAAAACCGCACCAACAGGTCTTTATACAAAAATAGAAAACCTTTTCATCAACGTTTCGGCTCGACCGCTGGAGCCGTCTTCAGGAACAAAAAAATTGTGCATACCACCAAACAAACTTAAATACCCCCATTGCACGCCAAAAGGGAAGTGACAAGGAGTGGGAGTGTGTACTCTGTAACCAATCAGTGCCCCAATGCTCATCATCATAGTTAAAAAATAAATAATACATAAATAACCATCCAGTGTGTACCACTGGATGGTTATTTATGTATTATTTATTTTTTAACTATGATAACCAATCAGTGCCCCAATGCTCATCATCATAGTTAAAAAATAAATAATACATACAGTAAATAACCATCCAGTGTGTACCACTGGATGGTTATTTATGTATTATTTATTTTTTAACTATGATGATGAGCATTGGGGCACTGATTGGTTACAGAGTACACACTCCCACTCCTTGTCACTTCCCTTTTGGCGTGCAATGGGGGTATTTAAGTTTGTTTGGTGGTATGCACAATTTTTTTGTTCCTGAAGACGGCTCCAGCGGTCGAGCCGAAACGTTGAATAAAAGGTTTTCTATTTTTGTATAAAGACCTGTTGGTGCGGTTTTTCTCTCTTGCCTATGACTATATATATATATATACTGATAAATTGGTGCATTTTGCCATGTTTTCCCACAACGCAGGGTTTTTCTCAGAGTAATTTCTGCCACTGTAAATCAGCAAAATATATATTGTGCATCTCTAGACACAAGTTATGTGGGTGCAAAGCTTGTGGCTGTTTGTAAGTGGCATACAAGTTGCACTTAAGTAATTCTATGTGGGTACACACTATGGGAAGACAATGACCCTCCAATCAATTGTGCAATATGTGAAAAGTACTGTAAACCTGGTACTTTACATCAATGGCACCTGGAATGAATAGGGCTCCCTTGTGTCTTCACATCAGCACATTTATGGTGCTAGGGGCGATAAAAATTGTGGACAACTACTTTGTATATGGTGTTTTAAAGTGCAGGTTCTACAAAATACAATAATATGGTGTTTTAATGTGTGCAAGTTCTTCAATAGTCTATACGCTTCATTTATATATACTGTACTTTTTATTTTAACCACACATATCTATTACTTAAAATTGTATCCTATATATTTAGTAATTCTGTCTCTGCTATAATAATAGTCATATTTTTGCACTGTTGCTAAACGAAGGGTAGAATTAAAGCCCTTTTAACACACACACTTATCCGATCATTCCACCCACAGCAACAAAATATGTTCAGAAGACAAGATTATTTATGGGTAATATATATTCAAAGGATTGAACATAGAAATACTAAGAATAGATTTCTCATTCCTTTGAAAACACACTAATAAACCTAAAAAAGGATTATGTTTATAAAACAGCTTCTGATATTTAAGAACATTCTGATGAAACCACTGCTAGCATTAAGTCATGGCTCATCTTGCACCTTTTGGGAAGTATGAAAGAAAACAGTAAGAAATTAATCAGCATGAAGATTATAACAGAGCTACTACAATATGTTTCTTTTATCACTGGTTTTATGTCACTATGCCTGGTCTCAGGTGGTATCATAGATCTGATAAAATCTGTGAAATGCAATATAAGAAAATAAATTTTAATGTTCATGCAGATGTGAACTGAATAAAAAACATAATTGTCACCCATGAGGTCTTTTCATTACATATACACCAAGAACTAGACCCCATATTTTGTTTTAAACATTCTGCTTCATCTATGCAGCATGCAGTCTGAAAACACTGCAGGTGTATGCTACATTTCTTTCCATATAATTAAAAGACTTAAGGGTGGCTAGTGTGTAGCAACAGCAATTATGGCCTTTAATTGGAAAACTATTTGCTAGTTTGGAACTGTGCAGTCATACTTTATGGTGACTTATTTATGGCAACATTCTATTTTCCCATAGTTATTGTCCCCTTATATTTCTGGTGAAGCTAGGTGAACTTGACAATATGCAAACTGCATGTAAAAAATAAGGTTTTATTACTTGCTAACTTGCAGTTAAGACATGAAATGAAAAAAAAAAACCCAGAAAGCTCTTATTTCTTACACTGAACAGAGTGAAAGAAGAAAATAAGAGACAAGAAATCTAATTACTCATTTTGATCCCTTGTGTCCATTGGAAGCAAATTCAGCTCAGCAGGATATTATTAGCACAAGTAAGTAGAGGAAACTTTCATTACTTTTAATTGTGCTTTGGGAGAATGGGAATTAATGGTGGGATTAGAACTTCACCTTTCTTGACTGAAGTTACCTGAAATTTTCATGATGTTGCAGCAAGTAGCTAGAGGTTACTGTTCAGCCTAACTGTTACATAGCATATGACTGTGACATGTAAGGGGTTTATTTACTAGAACCCATTTTTTTCCCTCAAACTTGACCTAACTCCCATCCACGAATTTGGCTAATTTACTTATAAATAAATTTGAAAAAATGGGATACACAAAAAAGCTCTAAAACGTAGAGTTTTTATGAATACCTCAAATTTTTGCAGTTTATAGGCTTGAAAAAGCAAGAACCAGCTTCAAACACCCAAAAATAGTGAAGGCAGATATAAAATTATGTCTATGTGAATTAAACCATTACTTTTTATACATATCACGAAAACCAGTGGTAAAATTACTTTAAATATAAATTTCCTGGTTTAAAAGCAAACTAAATATGGCTGTTCATTTGTCATTGGATGTCTGTCACTTACTGACACACATGTTTTATATATCTTTAAAGGGATTGTTCACCTTTGAGTTAACTTTTAGTATGATGTAGAGAGGGATATTCCGAGACAATTTACAATTGGTTATCATTTTTTTATTATTAGAGTTTTTTAATAAATATTTAGTTATTTAGGATTTTACTGAGCTCTACAGTTTGCATTTTAAGCAATCTGGTGGCTAGGGTCCAAATGACTGTAGCAGTTATGCAATGATTGAAATAAGAAACTGGAATATAAATATTAGAGGGCCTGGCTAGAAAGATGAGTAATAAAAATTAGCAATAACAGTACATTTGTAGCCTTACAGAGCAATGTTTTAGATGAGTTTTTAGATGGGGTCAGTATGAAGAAAAAGGCAAATAATTATAAAACTAAAAAAAACTATAAATAAAGGAAAATTGAAAAGTTGCTTAGAATGAGTCATTCTATTACATACTAGAAGATAAATTAATGGTGAACCTCTTCTGTAAGAGGTAAGATGGGTATGCCCTAGTAATGATTTTGCCTTTGTTAAGAATTACTTTTACTACTACTACTATACTTTTATTACTTTTATTGCTTCTGTTAAAGCTTATTACCTCTCCCAACTTTGAAACCTACAGTTTGGCTATTTCACTTATTTCATGGTCATTTCCTACTTCTATGTGGGAACAAAGAGGACATATAGATGGAAAGACAGACTATAGTATGTCAATAAAAGAGACCAGGAAAGTAAATATTCTGAGTAAGGAGATCACCTTTTTTATGGTCATTTCCTACTTCTATATGGGAACAAAGAGGAGATGTATATGGAAAGATAGACTATAGTATGTCAAGTAAAGAGACCAGAAAAGTAAAAATGCTGAGTAAGGAGGTCTATGTCTAAGGTTTCCTGGTGGGTCTCTTTCATCAAAGTCCTCCACTGAGAAGGGTTGGGAAGCTTGGACTTCTATGATCAGAAAATGTAACAGTATTGATATCCTTTCTTGATACACTCCTTTTAAATAGGATCACACTCCAATATACAGCTTGTGCATATCTGTGGTGGTCAGGCAAACCTGGGCACTCTTTGCAAAACCAGCTTCCCCTGGGTCCTCCTCTTTTTCCAGATGTACCTTGGGGTTCCCAGCAACTATAAGTACTTCTCCACCTCCCAGGCAATCTGATTGCTCCCCTGCTTGTAACTAAGCAGGAGCTGGTTGGCGTGAAAGGAATACAGACAGCAGGGGCAGTGGTGTAACTAGATATTACTGGGCCCCACAACAAACTTTTATCAGGCCCCCTAAATGTTTAGAGTTTGACCTGTTTCACCAATATTTAATGAAATTGTATCTGAATTAAGGCATGGTGGGGCCCCTATACCTCCTGGGCCCCAGGCAGCCACAGGGTCTGCTTCCTCTGGAGTTATACCCCTGAGCAGTGACTGGGAAGAATCTGCTAAACCCTACAGCACTGCACTTGTAAAACTTTTAAAAAAAGACCTTGGAAGGTTGTATAAGGATTTTTACAAGGCACTGTGTTTCTGTGCTTGCTAGGTCTTTGTGCATAGTCTACTCATACTCTCATACTCTCTTCTCAAATGAGAGCTAGAATATTATTTTTTATTATTATTAAGTCCCACATATCCTTCTTGGTTCTGGCTCTTGCTTTTCCGCAATTCATTTTTGTAACCCTGCATATTATATTTATCAGGGAAATGTACAAGTACTAAATATTTTATCTGCTTGTTTTTTTTTTAGATAAAAATATGTTCTGCTCATTTTGATAGCTAACACTGTTTTTACATTCATATTTCATCCTAGGATTAAAGTAATGTCATGGATTGTAAAAAGGCACAAATTCTTGTCAGTGTTGAAATCTCTACTTACAACTGTCCTCTTCTTCCGAGATACATTTCAGAATGTAACAAGCATAGATGAAGCCAGCAAGCTGAAACAAACAAAAAACAAGATATGTATAAGATCAACATTTGAAAACATAAGTACTGGATAATTCATGGCAGTTCTACATAGATGCATGGCACTAAAGAGCAAGAGCAATTTTTCAGGACTAATTAAGCAGATTATCATTTATCTTCCAATAGCACACTTTGCCAAAGAACAGCCAGCAAAACAGATATTTTGATACAGCTCACTGATCAATGTTGATTTCCTAAAAGCCAGTACAAAACAAAGCATGCTTTGTATTTTGTGATTGCTGATTTTTGCTTTACAAGATGAATAATGCTCAACACAAAGCCCCAGGCTTTGTCGACTGTGTAACTTATTACTACATTATCATCATCATCATCATCGAAACAGTACAGGAGAATAAGACATCTGCGTACAGCTCCTCTAGCTCTGCTTTATGCATACTAAGAAATAACAATTAATGTTAAGTTTATTTAAAATACAGGCAAAATAAAATATCATGCAAAAAATCTACCAGAAAATGTAGCTGGTTGCATTATGCAACACATCCAGGCTAAAACAGTTGGTTAAAGGGGTGGTTCACCACTAAGTTAACTTTTAGAATGTTATAGAAATGGCCAATTCTAAGAAACTTTTCAATTGGTCTTCATTATTAATTTTTTTATAATTATTTGCCATTTCCTTCTAAATCTCTCCAGCTTCAAGTGATGTAATTGGCCCCATCTTAAAAACAAATGCTCAGTGAGGCTATACATTTATTGCTATTGCTACTTTTTATTGTGCACCTTCTATTCCTAATACTCCTCCTACTCCTATTCCAGTTTCTAATTCAAATCAAAACATGATTGCTAGGTAATTTTGACCCTAGCAACCAGATTGCTGAAATTGCTAACTGTAGAGCTGCTGAGTAAAAAGCAAAATAAATGGACTACTAATATAATGATTCTGAAAGTAAACAACAAGTTTATAACTAGGATATGATACATGTCCTCCCTAACACCCTAGGCCTGGGCCAGTCCTGATCTGTGCCTTTTTGAGGTCAGATCATAGAGGCTTGTGCTTGATTAAAACACTGTTGCATCATATTTTACAGCAGCTTCCCAAGCCCTAACAAATGTCTTCACTGTTCCATAGTCTTCATTTAACCCACTTACTGAACTTTTAAAAAAACTCTTTTCAGCTTTCAATGAAACAGCAACCTGTGATGGATTTACATTTTCTATCTAATAATCACCAGTTGTACACGGCGGGGGGGTGATTGAGGAAGCTGCAATTTAATAATTGGATATTGAACAATTGTTTGTGAAGATCACATTATCACATTGTAGTGATGAACATTTGTTTAACTGGTATACATTTTTGACCAATTGACTACTACAGATAAGATATTCTAAGTATTCAAAGCATTGCATGGCATCAACCTCTCATTTTTTTCTTATCAATGTCTAACCTGCTTGTCACAGTCAAAACCAAAATCTAGTGAAACATCACAAAAAATACAATTAGGGTTACAGCTGGCTTCAAAAATATTCTCCTTTTCCATTTTTACCTTGCACAGATCTATAACCTTAACAACTTAACAAAAGGCATTTGATGTGAGTTTAGATTTTAATAAATAGAAATCCATGTTCTATTCATTCCTATGGGATTTCTAGAAGCATATTAATCAATGGGTGAAAGTTAGAACCATTTAATAAATACACTTCCAAAAGCCCTATAGGAATTAATAGAACGTGGGTGAGTTTTTATTTATTAAAATTGCAACTCACATTTTGATATCTCTGCCCCTAAATGTGGATATAGAATCAAGAGGGCTCAAAAAAGTACAGTGTACCATGTTTTTTTTTGCACTGTGCACCTTGCCAATCATATTTGACTATTGTTTCCCTTGCACTACTTAGTTAGAATGTTAACACATTAGAGCATCATATATTTCCTTAAATCTTTTTCTAAATATCTGCAGAAAAACTTTAATTCAAACAAATGTAGGGATGTGAAAATCTTAGACACCCTTACACTTTACGGACAGGCACATCCCTAGTTAATATGGACACCTCAGTGGGTCCTTATGGGGACCTTGTGCTTATGTAACCCCTGCAGTTCACACAGTGTACTCTAGAGGCACTGTGCCAGAGTATAAAAGGTTTAGGAACCATGTGCTCTGGGTCCATTGCTTTAGCCCAACCAAGCAGGCTGGAAGGGAATGGGTAGTGCTGACCCTAGGCGCCTTGGCCCTAGTAATTAGATAGCTATACTCGTTTTATAGATCGCTCTAGGAGTGATAGAGAGGTTAATTAGTTGAGCAGCTCAAGGCTCCGCCGAGGAGATTAGAGGGATTAAGATCCCAGGGTATTACTGACCCAGAGTAAGGAACCAAGTGTTGAGATAGGGATGTCAGGAGTTCCCCTAGTCTGCCACTGGAAGATATCCTGAAAACTGGGCAATACCCATCGCATGCTGTCAACTTACTCTCTGCTGTATATTCCCTAGCCTGTGGGGATTCAGCCTATACGTGCTGTGAGTACATGCTTCCTTTATGCTGCTGTGTATGTTCTATACTCCATTGTGGATCAATGTGCTAAATGATCTCTGTGCTCTTGTTCAATAAATATTGTTCTTGGTTCAACTGTTAAAGAACTACTGGCGCCCATCATTGTGCTATCGCATATCAGGTTACAGTTACACTACACCCTTGCCTCCACCCCGCTGCAAGGGCTTACCCCTGAGAAAGAGAGCTCATCGGTGGTCTCAGTCCACCAAGGAAAGTAGAGTAAACGGCCCTAGCACAAGTCAGTTTACTATAACGCTACACAACTATAATTAAAAAAACAACAACTAACGTACAATCCTACTTTACAGTAATTATTACACAACATTCTCATACACAAATTAATCATTTTTGATGACAGTGCTTCCTTTAATGGGTTTCCTGGTTACTTTTATTCTTTTTTTAAGTGATCCACTAAATATGGAGGCTTAAGCCCAAGTGTATAACCGCTTTGAAGTATTAAATCCCTTAGGCTACTTCAACATGTACTTGCTAATAAAAAGTCCTTTAATATGAAATGCTAGTTACAATTTTGTCTTTGAAGTAGGTCCTTGCCTCTTGGCTACTGATCAACTACTAAACTGTAGTAAACAAAAATTTTGATGTAATGAAATGAGCCACTACAACATTAATGGGCTTTTCTTAAATATTGAAGAATCAAAAAAAAAGAATCTTCAAGCTTTTTTTTTTTAAATAAAATCATTTAAGCTTTTCCTTTTGGAAGTTTTTTCTTCTTTGATGTTGCCTAAACAAAATCACTAATGCATGGTTATATCATCTGTAGGAATATAAGTTGTGTGTGTGTTTACAGAACTGAGATAACTTTCTTTGACTTCTAGAAATGCAACAACTGTCATTCAAATCTATCACACAAAGAAAGTAATGGAATTTGCTAGCATCAAAACAAGTGTCCATCCTGTTGTAGTGAAAGTGGTGGGTGCCCAAGTGTTATCCAGAAACCCATTATCCAGAAAGCTCTGAATTACAGAAAGGCTGTCTCCCATAGACTCCATTTTATCCATATAATCCAAGTGTTTTTAATTAATAAAACAGTACCTTGTACTTAATCCTTATTGGAAGCAAAACTAGCCTATTAGGTTTATTTAATGTGTACATGATTTTCTAGTAGACTTAAAGGGCAAGTATCATTTTGAGGAGAAGCAAACCCAAAAGTTAATAAACCCCTACACCCTACCCTACATAGACCCCCCTCCCTCCTCCCCCCAGCCTAAGTGTTACCTTACCCCTCCATGCAGATTCTGTCCAGCAGAGTTCCCATGCACCATCTTCTTCTCTTTGGTAATCTTCAGAATGAGACAGACGGAGCGACGCATGCGCAGTTGGAGCAATTTTTCTGCTTCGCGACAACTGCGCATGCGCCGAAACTCATGAAAATTGCCGAAGCACCGGTCTCATTCCAAAGATTACCAAGATGATTACCTTGATTATTCAGTAGTAATATTATATTCCTTGATTATTCAGTAGTAATATTATATTCTCAACAACAACTTAATTAAAATAAGGGATACATAATCCATCTAATATTGCAAAGAAGCAATTTTCTTGTCAGCTGAAATATGAAGTCTGCACTGTTCACCAAGAGGTAATGCAGAAATCTAATACAAAAAAAAAAAACCTGGTCACTGATGAGTTTGTATTTCACAGCCATGCTGTTCTTTTGCAGCTCATTCATATTTAAATGTTTCTCTTTGTGTGCACTCAGTAACTATATGGGATAAATAGCTACCAATGTTCTTATTTCCTCTGTTTTCCATTTGTCAATTTTGTATTGTTTTGTAACAAATGCATCTAAGCTCTATATGTTTCAGAATACCTGTTGTATGTTCTATATGTTTCAGAATACCTGTTGTATGTAGTTTTATCCTGATGGTGTGTGGTGTGTCAACCTAGTTTTGACATTACGGTTGATGTTAATTTTGTCATTACATAAACTTATAGCACATAGGTCATTGTGGCTTTTTGTCTCGACAATGTGAATGCCTGCATTCTGAAGGAAATCTATCTTCTGTTTATGCCAAAACCACAGTACTATAAGACCAACACTTCTACAAGGTACTTTTGAAGCAAACACACAATGAGACTAAGTCATAGTTAAATTTAAATGAACTGCCAGAAACAAGAGATAACCCTCATCCATTTTGTTGCAACCACACCAAGCCTTTGCAAATTGATGATTGGTTGCTATGTTTAAGTTGCGTGTGCAATTGGCACACTTCTATTAATAAACTATCCCATCTATTTTTATAAATACTGTATATAATTAAAAATAAGTCTGATCTGCCAAAACATGGTGCACAAATAGCATAGGAGGTTAAGCTATGTTATACAGAGATATTACAACAGGGAATACTGTATTATATGAATAGTACAAATCTGTTTAAAAAAAATAAAGCCCTTTAAATAAAGGTCATCTACTATACTAATTAAAAATATCTACCTACCATACTGCTACCAATTGTGGAAAGCCCTTTCAAACTGCTGTTTAAAACCTGCGATTCTAAAGTTTTTCAATCAAATATTGTTGCAAGTTGGCTTCAGAACTGAGAGTTACCAGCAGTTATGTCTCAACAATACAGGTATGGGACCTGTTATCCAGAGTGCTTAGGATAATGGATATTTCTGTAATTTGGATCTTCATACCTTAAAGGACAAGGAAAGTCTAAAATAGAATAAGGCTAGAAATGCTGTATTTTGTATACTAAACATAAACATGAAATTACTGCACCACAAGCCTAATCAAACAAATGATTTATGCTTTCAAAGTTGGCCGCAGGGGACTGTCATCTTGTAACTTTCTTAAACATCTTTACAAGACTAAGACTTTGCACATGCTCAGTTTGGTCTGGGCTGCTGCTTAGGGATCGTCATAAATTATCAAAACAGCACAAGTCAAATAATATCTGCCAGAAGCTGATACAGCAAGACTGATTAATAATCAGAATATACAGACTGCACTGGGTCCTGTGTTGTCATGTAATCTAATGTGGATTTTATAGTTTTTGTATTGTTTTATACAAACATTCTCCAACTCTGCAGAACCAGCGGCTGCAGCAAAATAATTCTCCAAATAGAATCCCAGTTTATCTATTTAAATCTGGCTCCATGATCTTTGTCCCTGCAGCTCGAGTTGGAAACATTAAAGGGGATGTAAAAGCAAAAAATAAAACCCAATACAAATCTCTACACAGTCGCCGACTGCTCTACAGGGAAACAAACAAAGCTGCTTGAGTTTTGCATGGCTGGGAAGTAAGGCGGGGGCTCCCCCTGCTGTTCATAAGTATGATTGTTTCCCTGCAGAGCAGTTAGGGACCGTCTGACAATTCCTATACACAGCAGTAAATGAAGGGAGAATATCACTGCATACAGTCAGGTTTCTTATAAAAACAGTACACATTTTTTAATTAAAGTATTTTGGAGATACATTTCTTTTTCATTAAAGAAAGTAAAAACTGGATTTTATTTTTTTGCCTTTACATGCCCTTTAAGTCCATCATAAAACAGACAGGGTGTCAAGGAAAGCTTGTTGGAGCATATGGCAAGTTTCAGTACAGGCATATAAAAGTAAACAATGGCTTAATTCTGCGTGGGATAGCTCTGTAGGCATTACACTGTGTAGTGTTAAAACTTAAAGCTTTCTTTTTGAGGCTTTGGGGAGTGCTATGGAATAGTTTATTCAACTAGCTTTTGGTGTTCCACTGCCTCAGGCAGATTTAGTTTTTATCATTATGCTTCTCTGTGTGCCACCATATTCCATCAGCTATAGAGTATTGTAGAGCTCAGATAAGAAAATATGGTTCTTTTTTTGCTAGAGATCTGAGAGGAGCACAAAAAGAATCACTGTTCAAAGCCCATAGAGCAGATGAACCACATAAAAAATGAACAGGCTTACATAGAAACATCTGATATAAAAAGTCACTCATTCATTTAAATTGGCATTAATAATACTTGGCTTACTCAGCAATGGCACAGAAATAAACATATTTAAACAGAAAAACTGTAATAATTCTGCAGACTGAAGAAAAATGTGCTGGATAAAAATAATCCATATATATGCCCTTGTTTTGCACTTTGCCCCATATTTTTTCAACCAACTGTGATCTATAACTACAGGCATGCACTTCTATAACTACTAACACAGTAAAAAAACAAGAACTTACAGCAAGTTATCGCTGCTGTTCTCAAATGAATGCTTACTGTATATTGCATTATAGGACAAACATTATTTCCACATTCCAGCTCTGAAAGACTTTTAACCTTAGATCATATAATTCTCAGCAATACAATAGTGGAAAACCATGGCAATAATAACTGTAAAATAAGGGGCACATTTACTTAGCTCGAGTGAAGGATTAGAAGGAAAAATCCTTCGAATTTCGAAGTATTTTTTTGGCTACTTCGACCATCGAATTGGCTACTTCGACCTTCGACTATGACTTTGAATCGAACGATTCAACTAAAAATCTTTGACTATTCGACCATTCGATAGTCGAAGTACTGTCTCTTTAAAAAAAACTTCGACCACCTACTTCGCCACCTAAAACCTACCGAACACCAATGTTAGCCTATGGGGAAGGCCCCCATAGGCTTTCAAGGCAATTTGGGATTGAAGGAAAATCGTTCCATCGATGGATTAAAATCCTTTAAATCGTTCGATTTGAAGGTTTTAATCGTTCGATCAAACAAATTTTCCTTCGAAGTTGAAGGATTTAACTTCGAGGTTTAATTAACCCTCGATATTCGACCATTATTAAATGTGCCCCTAAGTGTGTGGCAATATGTACACAGTATGGGACTTCAGCGATTTGTCCAAAAAAAATAGCAGCCTGTATTTTATTCAATATTATTATATACAGGTATTGTACCTGTTATCAAGTATGCTCGCAACCTGGGGTTTTCCAGATAATGGATCTTAAGTCTGTTAAAAAATGTAAATAAACCCAACAGGCTGGTTTTGCCTCCAATAAGCATTAATTATATCTTAGTTTGAATCAAGTACAAGGTACTCTTTTATTATTATAAAAAAGCAAATCATTTTTAAATATTTGGATTATTTTATAAAATGTTGTCTATGACAGCTTTCCAGTATTTTGGAACTTTCTGGTTAACAGGTTTCTGGATAATGGATCCCATACCTGTATATTATTATAGCAACCTACTATATATAATCCTTTATGTAAACCTATACCATGGCAATAGTCTGGTATTGTCAGGTCTGCTGGAGTAATCAGTGCATATTATGTTATATGTGATTATTATTATATAATGTCATAGTGATGACATGGAAGTTATGTAAACCAAGAAACTGCTTATAAGGCCTACTCATACTATACAGACTGTGTGTGAGTCCCCACTGTCTGGAGTGGAGAGTTTGCCAACAAGAAGATCTTGCCCCAGTATTGCCATGTTCGTATGGTGATGCTCGTCTAATCCAATCGTGAGCCCTAGGGACCACTTGGTCTTTTGCCAGATTTTATCGGCCCATGTATGTCCACCTTTACTCAGCCACTCCAGACAATGGGGACTCACACACAGTCTGTATAGTGTGATATGTGGGCCTTATAAGCAGTTTCTTAGTCACATAGTGAGCTGTAGTTTAACTACTACATAACTTCCATTTCATCATTATGGCAGCTTTGTCAAAAGGAGTGTAACAGTTTGTGAGTGAGCAGAGCCTACCCATGTGTGAATGTTTCCCATATGGATTAATCTGGTATATGTGGCTCAGTAATGCAGCTGAGTGACCCACTGGCGGATGGAGTTCAGCAGCGCAGTCTTGTTGCAAACATCTGAACTTACACTAAGGAAAATACTATATATGTCTTATGAGTGGCTGCTCATAAAACCTACAAATCATACTATACAGAATATGTGTGCACATGATCAGTCCCACATCTGTGGCTAAAACTATTATGTAGTAGTAGTTGAACTACAGCTAACTATGAGACGTCTCATAAGACCCACTCATTATACTATACAGAATATATATATAGTAATTGAACTATAGCTAAGCACATTATAAAGAGAATGCAAGATTACAGCTAGAAAGAGACATTGGAGTCTAACAAACATATACCAAGCTTATTACTGATTCAGAGAGTTGGTCAGATATTATTGAAGGGATATTAGGCCTGTGATGGGCTAGGCTGCAAGATAATAAGTGTGACTGGCTAGTAGTGGATTAAATGATTCTGCTGTGTTAGTTCAGGCAAAACAGCCAGACAAGCACAGTAACTTCTGCTACATTTATTACAACATGGCAGGTAGGTGTGGTCTGCCTCATTATTTCTCTCAGCTTAGACAGGAAGAGGGAAACAGGAACAGGAATAAATCATAAGACAATGGCAAAACAGCAGGAATGCCCTTAACCAAAATGCTCACACAATCAGGTTACTACAATAAAAATACCCATATCACCTAAAAGCAGTAGTTGAATTGGGGCGGGATAGCATACTGGAGCTCTTCTTTCCCGGGCCAGAAGGTTTTTGTAGATATCAGGGCATGTGCAGTGGCATAACTACAGGGGTCAGTGCATGCACAGTGGCGTAACTATGGGGAGCAGTTGCACCAGGGCTCTCGGCCCTGGGGCGGGATACCTCCAGAATTTTCCTCATATGACCTCCACTGACACCGCTGGTGTGTGTCTGGCTGCCTGCCCCAATCTGCGTCTGCCCGGAAGAGGACAGAGCATTGCGTTGCTTGTCCTTGAGGAGTGTCTTCCCAGGTCTTTCATGGTCTGACCTGCGTCCAACCACGTCCTCCTCAAGTCCTCAGGCAGACCCCCTCAAAATGCCGGATCTGATCAGTCTCTAAGAAGGAAGTGTGACTGTTGGATAGCAGGCATAGTAGGGAGAGATGGTGCCTATAGTAACAGTGGGATAATAGTCTCTGGGAAGGGAGTATGACTGTGGGATGGCAGGTATAGTAGGGAGAGATGGTGCCTATAGTAACAGTGGGATAATAGTCTCTGGGAAGGGACTATGGGATAGCAGGTATAGTAGGGAGAGATGGCGCCTACAGTAACAGTGGGATAATAGTCTCTGAGAAGGGAGTGTGACTGGGATAGCAGATATAGTAGGGAGAGATGGTGCCTATAGTAGCAGTGGGATAATAGTCTCACATGGCTGTCCCCATTCAGCACATGTATGTAGAAGGCGCAAGGCCACCAAGTCCCTCTTTACAGAACAGGACTCCATAGGCTGGAGCTGACTGAGCGCCTGCAATGCTTGCCCTACTACTTGCTCTCCCAACCCAGTAATGCTGTATTCCAGGCCAATGCGTGGGGGGGGGCAGTTTTAAATTTTCGAACCAGGGAACTTAGGGGTCGAAGTCGATCCCCCTGTCACGTCTGGGAAGCAGCGCCCGCAGAATAGCCACTGTTTACACTGCAAATAATTCGCTCTACCATGTAAAATCTTATTCCCTGAACCAGCAAGTGTATTTTTTCATTTATAATATTGGTGTGTAGCAGCCATCTCAGGTCATTTTGCCTGGTCATGTGCTTTTGAGAAAGAGTCAGCACTTTAGGATGGAACTGCTTTCTGGCAGGCTGTTGTTTCTGTAGTGGGGCTAATAATTAAATATTTAATGGCTTATATGGCTGTACTTTGGCACTGATTTACAGAAGTTGGCCTGGCCTGCCAGGCTGCATTCATTTATTCATGAAATTGCCTCTGTGCCACCCTGCTATGGGTTCTGGGAGTATTTATACAAGAAAATGGCAATATCCCATCCTGGTTTGTTTGGGGGTGTGGTCTACATAAAATTTTGCTTGGCGCGCTGGGCGCGCCGCCATTTTTCCTCTGAGCAGTGCTTACTTTTGTGGGCAGGGCTCAACAGGACACACCCACCATCCCTTCATCTTTTTATTCCCAATTCAAGCACTGCCTAAAAGTATCATATTTATGTTTTGCATACTTTTCTTTCTCTACAATCATTATAAGCGCAGCATTATATTTCTCAGCCATTTGTAAGAACTTCCAATTAGGAACCTGTAGTGTTTAACAGCTGCCCTTTTAAGGGATGATACAGCCATGTGAATCAGAGCTGGCAACTTTTCATCTTGTTTGTTATATGGCAATAAGCTTTGTTCTTATTGGTTCAGGAATGTGACTGACAGTATTGCTTCACAGAATAGATATTTTATCTGTTTTGTGAAGCTGAGCTGTCATTTTGTGGAAAGAATGAATCCTGTACTATAAAATCTTGCTTTCTGTCACAAATATCTATTTTGTCATTCAAATCTAGCTTGACATTCACTAGTTAGTTACACTATTATATATTATGTCCAATTTTTTATACATAATTCATTCTGTAAGTAACTCTACACATAAGTGTGTCTGTTACATTTATGAGACAGATTGCTTGTTAAAATGTATAGAATGGAGTTTGTAATATGATGACATCCTTTTGTGCACTAACCAGATTTTGTTCTCATTCTTTAAAGGAGAAGGAAAGGTTAAAACTAAGTAAGCCTTATCAGAAAGGTCCATCTAAATATACCAGTAAACCCCCAAAGTGGTGCTGCTCTGAGTCCCCTGTGAAAAGAAATACAGCATTTCTTTCCTTATATTGTGTACACATGAGCTTCTGTATCAGACTTCCTGCCTTCAGCTTAAACCTCATTGCCTTGGGCAAGAGCATGCTCAGTTTGCTCCTCTTCCCCCTCCCCCTCCCTTCTCTACTGTAATCTGAGCCCAGAGCAGGGAGAGACTCAGGCAGGAAATGATGTCACACCATGTTAATACTGCAGCTCCTATCCTAAACAAACAGAGAGTTTCTAGAGCTTTTTACTCAGGTATGGTAAAACATTCTACAGAATAAATATAGCATTCTATCTTGCACTATTGCAGCTAATCTATTGGCAATAAAATGCCTCCGTAGTTTTCCTTCTCCTTTAATATAAATAAGTATTTTGTATATATTTTTTTATCTGTGTATGGCCACAAATACTTATATACCATAATACACATTAATTCTGTGTATTAGAGATGGTTTTGTATACAGAATGTATTTGGGACAAAAGGAACCCCATAGAGGGGAAACATAAATGCTTCAAACCTTGTATAAGAAACAAGAGCATATTCACTTATACCAATATGTGAGAGTATAGACAGATAGGACAAGTAGGAATGTCATTGCAAGATGAATTAATCAGTGCAGTTAATTAAGGGGATGCTGTAGCCTTACTGTTTAACAACAGAGTGGCAGTTATCTAAAGCTTTTAAAGAGGCTGTTCACTGATTACATTTTTGAGGGGGGGGTTTACATGTCCTTTAATAATATTCACCTAAGGAGCACTTGCACTTCATGATCTGCTGCTCTCTGCAATAAGCGCAGAATAAAGAAATACAGCACTCGCTGTGGAAAGCCCAATATTTACCACCTGCCTCCCTCTGCCTGCACCTCACCAACACAGTGTTAACACAGTCAAGGTGGTATTAGTGAGGGGTGATGCAAGTCTCTGAACTCTAAAATGGAGCTCAGAAGCTTGTGCCTATTTGCACACAGCCAAACTCAGTATGCAAAGTGCATTAAAATGGCCAATTGATCCTTTTTTGATTTTGCAGGCTGCATTCAGCTTGGCAAATTAGACCTATGTATTAGACTGATTTTTAAATTATACCAGTAAAGAGAAATATAGGGCAGTATTTGTAATCAAGCATAGCGCTGGGGAACAGAATGATTCAGTTATAAATCAGATAGCAAGAAAAAATTGATTCAAATAGGCTGCCCAACAGTTCCTATTGATGGCATTTAAAGATGTTACAAATGCTATAAATAATAACAAGCAAGCATTTTTAGAATAACATTTGCCATAATCCTTAACACCCTTAACACATAATGAAGACATTGGGTAGACATTTACTGACTTTTACTGGCACTGTATGGAACTGAGCTAAAGATTAATCATCAGCAAAACAGAGTGCAAGTAGCATTTGTCTCTGAATGATTCATATCACCATAGCAGCAGAAACTAATAAGTTACGTGTTTTTACATCCTTGTCCAGAATCACAAGGAGCATTCAAAAATGAAAGTGGACAAGAAAAGAATCTTTAGACTGCAAAAGAAAATGACACCTGCCACATAGATTTCTCAACAGGTAAAATGGATAACAAAATGATGTATAGCAGGAATACATCAAAAATGTCCTTTTCTCGAATGTACAGAATCCATAGATCTTATCTCTTTCCCATTCCTATGCTGTAAAACAGTATCAAAGAGATTAAGATGCAATAAAGTGTGACTGTAAACAGCAAAATGACTATATCAGAAAGCACAAATAAAAAAACCAGTCATCTGTGACTTTAACCCTTTAAGTACCACAGACTGTAGAATCTAGGTTCTGTGGAAAAAACTACCTAAGGGCCACAGAACTTAGATTCTACAATCTGCAGCACTTCCAGGTTGCAGAGCAGAGGAGCGGCTTTTCAAGCTGCTTGCTCCATCCCCACTCGTTCCCCGGCCCCTTGCCAATTAGCAGAGTGGGGATTGAGTGGCCCCTGGGTGCGGTCACCCAGGAGCCCCAAGGCAGCAGCAGGCACGTGAAATCTACGTGTCCTGCTGCTGCCCACACTTCCTGGACCCCTCCATGCCACCCACTCAACGGACCTAGGCAATGAGCAGAGCAGGGTTCAAGTTTGCATAATTTGCATATGCATATTAGAGGAGGGAAGGGAAAAATGAAAAAACGCATGTGTATCGCTGCTATCACCTCCCAATAACACATCTGGCCTTGACAAATGATCTTTAATGTTTTACTCATAAATTATGAAATAAAATTCCTCTCCCAGTTGAACTACTATATTTTTAAAAAGGCGATGGGGTCAAAAGCACTGAACCATATTAAATGAATGTCAAATGCTTTATCCAGAGAATGTTTCTGATCACCATTGGGATCAGGAAAGAATTTTTCCCTTTTGAGGCATAATTGGCTTCGGGCTGGGTTTTTTGCCTTCCTCTGGATCAACACAGTGGAGTATATCTTCCTGCACAGGAAATTTTAGAAGAGGGAGAAAGGAAGTTCTCTCCTGTGACTGCACGGTGAGTTAATTGATACAGACGCTACTACTGCTTGTGCTAAATGACAGCCTGCTTGGATTTTCTATCATCGACACCCTGCAGATTCAGGCGTGGCAAGTGGCAGCAGGGTTGCTGAACTTTTCTCATGGTGGAAGATGCAGCTCCTGCTGGTAAAAAATTTTGGGGCCAGCCTCTCTGTAGGTAGACACAGCATTATACTCAGTGGTTGATTCAGTTGCACAGTGCTGATCTCAAGTCTTCAGTGATCCTCTAATCAAGCACGATTCAGGGGCTGCTGCCGCCTGAGGCAGCAGCCTCAATGCCGCCCCTCCTCCTGCTCCGCTCTTCTAACTTTCAGCATCAGAGCGGGTGGAGGAGGGGCCGCATTGCTAGTGCAGTGAGCGCTATTGCACTCGCTGCACTAGAAGAGACGAATTTCCGTTTCTTTCGTTCGTCTCTTAAAGTTACCAAAGGCGGCTTTTTGCCTCATGCCCGTAGCGGCCCTGCCCCTAATGGAATTCTGGCTTTGAATATTGCCTTGTGGGGAAGCTGGCAAGGGCCTATTTATTTGATAAAATGTTAATAAATGCTGTGGCCATTTTGTGAATCCCCTTGACAAAGGCTGTGTGCCGAAACGTTGGGGCTGTTCTCATTTGGCAGGTGTATCCGCTTCTTGTAGTTTCTTTTCTGCCTTGTGTGTACCAAAGGGTGGTATGTATATTACAATCATGTGGAGCATTTTGTCTTTGTAAAACATTGTGTTACTGTCAAATTGTTTTTTTAAACAGTAAAGCATTTTCTATTATACCACCTGAGTCAAATGATTTATTGTGAGTGTGCAGACCTGATATTTGACATGTTATATTTGGTTGCTCTGTAGGGGTGACTTTAGGTTTTTTTGCACTTCCTATTGCATTTTTGTCTCTTTATTTCTAAATGAGAGTGCCCTCCACGTACCTGTATTTTTATATACTGTACATTCACCAGAACTGTCTGGTATTGTTTTTACAAAGATAAATGACACAACATAGTGTTGTTCTATTTAGTACACATAATTCTGGAAAGGACCTCCTAGAATATGTATCATTTGTTTAAACATATATGGTCATATATACCACACTCACTTATTCACCACATGGATTTTAAATGTTGTATCTTAATTTCTTCAATTTAGAACATAGAACTAAAAAGAGTTGTTTTGTCATATTTAAAAATAAATACAGGGTCAAAATCTAGGAAAGACAGTGAATCCTTTACTGTGTAGAAGGTATTTTCAAATTTGTGCCAGTTACTTAGAGGATCTAAGTTATTCTATTTGCATTCAGTAACATGGCAGAATTAGAAACAATTAGACTGAGTGGGATGAAATATCCTTCGATATACAGTATAAGGGAAGCAGAGCAAACAGTGAGTGAATGGAGTCCAGTGTGCACAGGCTATTTTGAAGTGTTATACGAGATGAAAGACTTATTGAGGTTAAGTGTGTTGGCTAAAAATATCTGTTTCTACATAGTCTGCTGATGTAAGCAACATTCCATAAATAGGCATAGCCTGATACAATTAATGCTTGGTCAATTTTTTTAAATCTAGTTAGTAAAAGAATTAAAACATTTCATGAAGCTGCACATTTAGAAAAAGAAAAGGGGTATGGAAACATTTCTTGCCTTCTTAGATCTTGCATCTGTGATATCTGGCACTTTAAAAATGATACATTCTTTAACAAAAACATGCCTGATGATTCCAGTTACCTAACCTTTGAGGCAAGTGTTTTTATTTAGAGTTGCTATAGTTATGGATGCAAAACCTTTAAAGAAAACCGTGCTAATCCAAGTTTAGCTATAGGTTGCCAAAACTACCCTTTTCATTTTTATATTATATGTTATGAGTATGTTACATGATGTCCTGTGCCCGCTATAGATACTTAGTTGAGAAACACACACCAAGGTCTCCATTATTGGGAACTTGCAATACACACTTAGGTATGAATGAACTGGAGGTTGATATACAACGCTTCAGTTGAAATTAGATACAGTTTTTTGTAAACAACACAGTTCTGTATTAATAGTTTTCACATAAATTCTCTTCCCACTCACACTTGACAGTAGTTTCCCAGGCCACTGGGCCCCAGACTTCTGCCTACTTTACTAATTCCCCTTAAAACTGTGTTTAAAGAACCATGTTATTGAAACACCTGTGAAACGTGTGAGAAGTAGATTTGGAAAACCCTTTCTCCATTCTAATAGTGACTGTTCATCTAAGAGACTGTGTAATGCATAAAGGGAGTTATCATTTGCTGGTCCTGTGTGAGAGGGAAAAACTGAGTACCATCCCACTTCCTAAATAGTGTTACATTTATATTCACAGAGAGAACTAGCTTTCTTCAAACTTCCCACTCACATTCATTTTTAGAAGTGGTGGGTTCCTGTTTTGATCATCAAACTCTGCAGTTCCCTTTTCTTTTTTAATGAACAACTCCACTAATGTTCACTTATCTAATCTGAAAAAATGTCAGCTGCACTGAATAACAGTCTGCATGATAGTATATCATATAGTTATATATATGTAGAATATATATAACTATATAGTTGTATAGTTGTATATATATAGAATATATATATAGTTATGCATGTTCCCATTACTTACTGCATGTTATGCAAGTGAAGTTGATGTGTATTTTGCCCTTTTTATCAGCATTAGCCAAATTCACACACACAAATAGTGAATAAAGTATACCCTATTGTAAAATATAAGGATATTATAAGTTACAGAGGAGTTCCATGACCATGTTTACATACAGGTCATGGAACGCCGAGGTGACTACTAATATCCTCATATTTTGCAACAGAGGGTACTTTAGTATAGTACAAAAAAGTTATATTACCATTTGTGTGCACATTTACAGCAAGGTTTCAAGCCTTAAAAGGCTCTTTTTCAAGTCATGTGAACAATGGTTTAGAGTCTGTATAGCTTTTTAAAGTCCATCAGAGGAAGTGACATAACATTCTTTTCTCTATGCCCAGTGTAGGGTTCCTGCCGTGTACACGGAATAAAACAAACAAATGCAGATATCATTATACAAATAATTTTTAAAGTATCACAAGATTGTATAAGTGGATGCATTTTACTAACACAGATACATATTATAAACTTTATTTTAGCCATGTGGATGACCTGAATTCAATCTATTAATCCACCAAACCTTCATTTGCTTTAATTTCAACTCCCCCCCCTTTAAGGTGGGAACTGTTTCTAAAATATGAATCGTAACTGTTCAGCAGTGTGGCCTTTTCTTTAAAGTGTCTGGAAAGGGGTAGTACCATGTTACCCAAATTTATTGTTGACCTGTGTTGGGAGATACGTGACTTGACCTTTTGGACAGCCTGTTTTGGGTTTGTTCCACGACAACTTACCCTGCTATGGAGACATATATTGAGAACATACAACATGACATTGTGCTATATCAGCAGGTTCTTGTTGGTCCTAGCGTGATACCAAATGTTACTAAACAAGTAATAATAGTCTAATGGAAGATACCAGGATTACAATCAAACCCTCAGACAAAGGGGGTGCAATCGTGGTATACATCTTATTATGCCAATGAAATATTGAGGCAATTATTTGATGGGGAGGTAAATACGGTTTTGGATAGGGTTCCCCTTGCATGGATTTCAAAAAGGGTTGAATAGATGTTAACCACAATGGTGAACAATCAGGTCATTTCTGAGGATTTACTGGCATACCTCACTGTTGCATTTTCACATACACCTACACTTTATACACTTCCCAAGATCCACAAGGATCCTGTCCATCCGCCTGGTCATCCAATCATGTCATGCATTGATTCAGAATTTTGCCCATTGGTAACATTGTTGGACAGGGTCCTTGGATCTTTTGTCAAAAACTCTCTCTTATGTGAGAAATAGTATGCACTTTGTGGAAAGATTGGATAATCTGAATATACGAGATGATGAGTATGTTGTTCTGGTCTGTTCTGTCCAGCCTCATGATGAGGGTTTGAGGGTCTGTGAATGGATGTTAGGTAGAAGTGGGCAATATGAGGATTCACAGATTGAGTTTTTCCTAGAGGCACTGGAGATTAGTCTGAGAAGTAATTATTTTGTTTTTAGGATGTTTTTTATTTGCAGTTATGTGGAACCACAATGGGATCAAACATCGCCCAGTCATATGTCAATGCCTTTATTGCTTTTCTTGAAGAAAGTCATGTATATCACAATAACCTGTACCGGGACTACTGTGTGGTCTGGTGGAGGTATACTGAAGAGATTTATGTAGTTTGGCAGGGTAACGTGAGCTCCCTATCATGGTTCCACAAATGTCTTAATGGGGTTCATCCATCGATTATGTTTTCGCAGACATAAATCTAATTTTTAGATGTAATGTTATATAGAGAAAGGGGATTACACACACAACTATACTCCAAGCCAACTGACTGTAATCAGATTTTGTATTTTACGAGTTACCATCCACCCCATATGAAAAATTCAATACCAATCAGTCAACAAACAAGGGTACATAGGCTAGTTAGTGATCATGAGGTAAGGGATGCCCAAATTAGATAAAAATTACATTTAGGGAAAAAAGTTATCCATCTAGGACTTTGACTCATCCTGGAGAAAAGAAAATAAAGGGCCGAAGAATTACATTTTTTACCAAGTACAGGGTAAATCAGGTGAATGAGGTGTTATGGAAACATTTGTATATATTGCTCAGGGCATATCCTACTGTGGAAAAGTTAATTGATATCATATAGAAGGGGTAAAACTATTGGTTCAAAGTTGACCTGGTCCCTGGTACAGAAGGAGAGGAAACAAAAACCTACATTTTTTTTGTACCTAAGAATTATAGCATGTATCCATGCCTGAATTGTGAAGTTGAAGGTATTTGATTAAAGTAAAAACCTTTGAACATCCAGGCACAGGAAAATCATTTCAGTTGAGGGGACATACATGTCGCTCACAATTTGCAGTGTGTGCCATTATCTGCCCTTGTGGGAAAAATATACTGTATGTGGGGGAGATTGTCCAAAAGGTCAAGTCACCAATCTCCCAACACAGGTCAATAATAAATTAGCACACGGTACTACCACTTGCCATATGCTTTAAAGAAAAAGCCCACATGGCTGAACAGCTATGATTTATAGTATTAGAAACAATTCCCACATCAAAAAGCGGAGGGGACTGCGAGTTGAAAGTAAAGTAAAGGGAGGTTTGATGAATTAATAGATTGAATTCACTTCATCCACATAGCGTAAATACAGACTATAATCTGAATCTGTTTTGTAATATGCATCCATTTATATAATCTGGTGATATTTTACGTGTTACTTATATGCTGATAGCTGCATTTGTTTGTTTTGTTTGGTGTACTTGGCGGGAACCCTACACTGGGCATAGAGAAAAGAATGCAATGTCACTTCCTCTGATGAACTTTAAAAAGATATACAGACTCTTGCTACTTTGGAACCATTGTTCACATGACTTGAAAAAGAGCCGTTTTAGGCTTGAAGTGTTGCCATAAATATGCATGAATGGTGATATTTATTTTTTGTACTATTTAATATAATCTGGAAGTATATCTTATACTTCTTACTTGATTGAAGAACAACCATGTACACTAAATCATTGCCCTTGGCAATACATATTAATGGACTGGACTATATGTTTTGAACCATCTAGTTTTAAACTTGGGCTGTAACCACAAATTCTCTAATCAGTCATTCTGTATAGCTTGTTAAAGTGAATTTTTGATACATATGTACAATAAATATTTTTTCACTTGTAGTAATTCTCATTAGTCACTTTGCTAAAATAACAATACACAAGAGGATTACTATGAAGTCACACATTATTTAAACTAACCTAGTCCAAAAACCCTTTCAGAAACATACTAAAAATATAATATCTGTTGATGTGATCCACGTTTTCAAATATTTTTAAAGCAGTAACACAAATTCAGATGCATCACTAGGCAGATGCTTTAAAACAAATAAAATTGAACTTTCTAACATTTTTCTGGATAGTAGGTCCTATATGTGTAGTATTGTGATACAATGATTACAAATAAATAATTTCTGCTATATATCCAATTTTTATTACAGACATATGCAAAGTGATGCCTTCTGAAATAAGAAGGTATTTACTTGTCTCATGCCATATACACAGCACTGCCTAGATACCAAAAATGAGAACCAGAACCGCTGGTTTATAGCACAGATACAGCCTAATAGTTCAGAGCCATATATCCAGGGCCGGACTGGAAGTAAAAAGCAGCCCGGGCAAAAAAACTCAAAGCAGCCCATATGTAAACACACAATGGTCTTGTAATCATCCACTCATACTATATATTGGAGTAAAACTGCAAACAATTATGTGCATAAAGAGCTGCTTTTCTCACTTAAGTGTAATTAATGTAGAATATGTAAAAGATTCTGCAGCCTTGTGCCTTTACATGTTCACAGAACAACCCCTCAGTGACTTCTAATATCCTTATCATTTACAGTAGGGGGTACCTTATCCCTTATAATACATGAGTGATACTCAGAGTTCCCTGTATAACTCAGCCTGCAGCCTTGTGTCTTTATATGGTCACAGAACAACCCCTCAGTGACTTCTAATATCCTTATCATTTACAGTAGGGGGTACATTATCCCTTATAATACATGAGTGATACTCAGAGTTCCCTGTATAACTCAGCCTGCAGCCTTGTGCCTTTATATGGTCACAGAACAACCCCTCAGTGACTTCTAATATCCTTATCATTTACAGTAGGGGGTACATTATCCCTTATAATACATGAGTGATGTATAACTCAGCCTTGTGCCTTTATATGGTCACAGAGCGGGAATACCATGTATAATACCCCCAGAACTAGACACATGAAACATAGAAAGTAATCCGTTAAGAATGTTTAAAAAATATTTTGCTGCAATTTTTAAGTAAAGAGTCAGAACAGAAAATAATCAACACTAGTTAGGCAGCACCGCAAGATGGACGACTGTCCTTTAATTTGTTCCTATGGCTTCAAGTTTGAGTAGATATTCCCTTGGCTTTTACTCTAAGCCACCCTGAGGAGGCCATGGCATAGCTGCAGTTCCAGGTTTTGGCCTGCTTTGAATGTACTTGTGGCAATCCTGAAAACGAGTTCGGTCTCTGGTAGGGTACAGTATACATATACACATTGTGTATACAGTGGTCCTGTTTATCAGACAAGGGGTACAGACAGCCGCGGCTGCTTAGAAGGTTGGCACGACCGATGGCCTCCGTTTTACCAACATTGTACAGAATAAAACATGGAACCAATTGCTTGCACCTGGACCTCATCTGCCTGTAGGGTAAAAAATTTATGAATTAACGGCTGGATTAAGAAAAGCCCAAATTCTGCCTCAATCCTACTCCACTTGCTGATAGATTTCAGGTCCCCCCCACCCAATTGGGACGAGATGGGAATAATTTCACCAATGTGCCCAATGAATCTCTCAAGACAATCCAGCAACTGCCAACTTGGACACTAACGGAGTCCATGTCTTTGTCTTCTGCTCAGCCAGAATGGGCTGCAGAAACACAAGTAAATCACTGTAAACTTGAAAGCCAAAGAGGCATAACTTACAGGCACCAGTCCCTATGCCAAGGAGCCGCAGGATACAGTCGGTGCCTGCTGTGCGCTCAGCCCTCTCCCCTGCTGCATGCAGGCAGCGCTTTACAGTAACCCCCACCTCCCCCTATAATAATACACTGGTGCCTTGACACTGGCTTTCTGAGCAGCCCGTCACTTTTTTTGGTGGGGCAAGAAGGCACCAGGCGTGCAGCAATGCTGGTTTTTCCTGCTCCGGCAGTCAAGCGCATACCTGTGCTGTGGGTACAGTTCCGTGCTGCGGCTGCTGCTTCTCTCGACCGCTGACTGCCGAAGGCAATGAATATGCGGACGGGTAGCTCAAGAGCCTGCCGTGCCGGAGCACTGCGGAGCTGGCCTGCGCTGCCACTGCTTCTGTTCCGGTTCCGCCCTGCTGTGCGCACTTAAAGGAGCAGTCGCTCCTTCTTAATTATCTTGCGAGCGGCCCACTTTAACAAATATAAAGCGGCCCCTCGGGCAATTGCCCGAATAGACAGATTGCCAGTCCGGGCCTGCATATATCCAAACTTGCAGACACACAACCTGTTTCAATCTTGTTAGATCTCATCAGTGCAAGATATTGGAACATGGCTTCTGAGAGGTAGGACTTGGAGAGTAGCAAAATGGGGAGCCAAATCTGGTTAGGGCGAGAAGGGCTAAAAGGAGCCAAAAAACCCTAAGCTAGCAATTATATGCAAAGTGATGCCTTCTGGAAATAGACATACAAATAGCTAAAATTAATTTTAAGATCTGCAAGAAATAGAGTCTACACACAATTAGAATTGGTTAAGTTGAAAAAGCCCACAGAAGAACTGATAAGCTTTAAAGTAATACGATGACAGAAATGGCATTCTAATGCAAGAATTTGATAAACAGACAGAATTTCCATTTTCTGTGGCTAATTATAATAGAAGGAAATTCATACAGGAAATCTGCATTTTGAGTGGGTACATGAACAGTATTTGATTTAATTCTACAGAGCAGAGCTAGGAAATCAACTTAGAAGTATGAAAGCCTCATAAAATAATTCTATTAAGCTTCTGTAAGCAAAACAATGCACATTTACCATGTATATTAGAGGTGTTAGTGGTGTCATAATATGTATTTATTTTGTAGGTGTTTTTTTTCAAAGCAGCAAGGAGCTGATGGGCTACTCATGACAGAAAGTAAATCTTCAGTCTACTGCGAGCATGTTATTAGTGCATGTGACGCATATTGGCTATAGGCTGCACATGAAAAGACAGCACATCAGACTTTGAGCACTGTTCACTAATGGTTAGTATAAACCAAAGCACCAATTGTTTTTTTTACTTATAGCACAGAGTACTTTACAGTAACTAGTATTATCTGTTGGATAAGGTTAGCATTAGCAGTAAATATTATAGCCTTACATTACAAATGTCTGCACAAACACACACACACACACATCATCATCATCATCATTTATTTATATAGCGCTGTCAAGATACGCAGTGCTTTACTGCAGTTATAGCAAACAGGGAATAAATGGTGGATAACAGACAAGGATTACAGAGTACAATAAGGTACAAACTAAAAGGTAAGGGTACAATTGAGACATTAGGATTGTATAAACACTTTGTCATTTTTGATACAGCAATGATTAGTTAAGGTACATCGAATAGGCCTCTTTAAACAGATGGGTCTTTAAGGAGCGCTTGAAAGTTTGGAAAGAAGGAGAAAGTCTGACAGCTTGTGGCAGAGAGTTCCAGAGAAAAGCAGAAGCCCGAGAGAAGTCTTGTAGACGAGAATGAGCAGAAGTGACCAGAGGAGAAGTGAGGCGAAGATCAGAAGCAGAGCGTAGGTTTCGTGAAGGAGTGTATTTGGAGATTAGAGATGAAATATAGGGAGGGGTTTCATTATTAAGGGCCTTGAATGTGAGTGTAAGTAATTTGAATTTGATTCTAGAAGAGATTGGGAGCCAGTGAAGGGACATACATATGGGAGCAGCTGATGTTGAGCAGCGAGCTAGATGAATGAGTCTAGCGGCCGCGTTTAGAATAGATTGGAGTTGTGAAACGTGACTTTTTGGAATACCTGTGAGGAGTAAGTTGCAGTAATCAAGGCGGGAGATGATGAGAGACTGAATCAGTGTTTTAGTTGATTCTGAACTGAGATATGGTCGTATTCGAGCAATGTTGCGCAGTTGAATACGGCAAGATTTTGCAAGTGTTTGAATGTGTGGTGAAAAAGACAGATGAGAGTCTAAGATGACTCCTAGGCAGCGTGCCTGTGTGGTGGAATGAAAGGTGGTGTTGTTTATGGTGAGTGATATCTGAGGGACAGGGGAAGATCTTGGAGGAAATATGATGAGTTCTGTTTTAGAAAGGTTCAGTTTCAGGTGGCGCAGTGACATCCAGGAGGTGACAGCAGAGAGACAGTCTGTGACTTGGGAAAGGACAGAATTAGAAAGATCAGGAGTAGACAAGTAGAGTTGGGTGTCAACACACATATATACTACTACAGAAATTAACCCCAGCACTGCAATATATAGCCTCCCTATTTGCCAATTTTTATTCTGAAAAATTTCTTTAAGAAAAACTTGAATGGAAAAAAAACTTGAATCAGTGAATTCAACAACCTTGAATTAATCAGGTTTTCCATGAAAAAAACCCTCAAATGCCTTTAATTAATCGAGTTTTCGAGCAAAACTGACCGAAAAAACCCCCTAACATCATGAAGACTAGTAACTTCAAATGGTTCAAGTGACTTCTGCCATTGACTTCTACATGACCTTGACCGTTTTTTTCAGAATCTAGCTATTTCCAGCTTTGAATAATTTTAGTTTTTTAACCCGAAAATTCGAGTTTTGACTGAAAAAAACTCTCAAAAACTTGAATTTTTCACATTTGCAAATAAGTGGCTTTAGACTTATTTCTACTAGATACTACATATCATGACCAGAATAATCCAGACTTTCTCATCTCCATGCTGTTCCATCTGAATATCTGTTATAATGATGATTGAATTTACACTGTGAAAAGTACATCTTCATTTTGTTTTCCCCTGTCTGGCTGTCTGTAGCCCATCCCACTGCAGCTAATGGGTACCCGAAGGCCACCTGCATCAAGTATATCATGATATAAATCATATAAGATATAAGCCCTATGATTAACGATCAACACTATATTAAACTGAATGCATACAGGGCATTTTCTCTTGGCAGCCATTGGTAGCCTGTTACAAGTAACAAATAGTGATGGGCGAATTTGCGCCGTTTCGGTTCGCCGAAAAATTCGCGAAACGGCGAAAAATTTGCGAAATCTCGCCGGCGTCTCGTTTTTGACGCCGGCGCCCATTTTCTCGAGGCCGGCGCCTGTTTTTGGCGCCGGCGTCCCTTTTTTCGAAAAAAATTTTTTGACGCCGGTGAATTTTTGACGCGAATATTCGCGGGTGTTTCGCGAATTTATTCGCTGGCTTTTGTTTTCTAACTTGGCTGTGGCTGTTTAAATCTAATTGCTGATTGGTTGCCATGGGCAACATCTCCAGAAATTTCTCCAGATATTTATCTCCAATGTTAGTAAACATGCCCCTAAGACAAACACACACACACAAATTGTATGTTCTTCAGAAAAAAACCCTGTAAAGAAATACAGTGAAATACTATTAAAAAAGTATTTTTTTAACACCTTGCTTCAAATTCATGCATAAATTGAAACTGTGAACTTCAACTTTACTGCAACTCATTTTTGTGGGCCTGAACTTGTGGCTACTTTAGCAGCATTATCACTGAAATGAAGAGCTAGCATAAGACAAGCCAAGATTACCAGTTCAGATGGAGGGCACAGTGAATGAAACATTTATTGTGACCCTGCAGCACTTTATTTTTGATAACAGGGAGCTCAGCTGGCAGAAAAATGCAGAGAATCTATTTAATCACCATTAGTTTCCTCTTGCTTCATGTGGAGAAAAAGTGTCTGGATCAATACAAGTTCTAAAAGAATTACTGGCATGATAAATGAATAGAGCTACCTTGACAACTTTCAATAGCTTAACCTAGAATTGCAAAATAAATAAATGAACAAATAAAAAAGAAATATATTTTTAAGGCATCAAACACATTAACCATGAGAGGAATTAAATAATTTTAAATATTGTCAGAGCTTATTGGCTTTGCACAGCTAGATAAATATGAAAATGTTGATTTCCTTTGGACATTCATGTTTTTCGCACCTGTCTTTGAAATGAAGGACTCTATGACCTTATAAATGAGTAGAAAAATACAGAAGGTATGAAAAATAAGATAAACATAAAATGGCAGCAATATTATATTTTTATTACTTAAGACTGTTTCACAATATGGATTGGAATGGGTAACAAAATTATAATAATAATTTTAGGATCTAATTTTAGGGTTTAATTGGTAAAAAAAAGTTTAAAACTGCATGTTATTTTATGGAATCCGTAAATAGACATTTATATTTATTTATATATTTATTCCAACAGAATGAGCTAATGCCCAAAAATGGGGGATACTGTGGGGGTTATTTATCAAAATCTGAAATATACTTCGATCAAATCTGCATGGGTTATTTCCCGTTATTTATCAATACATTTTCCTTGAAAAATTCCAGTTCAGGAAAAATCGTGAAAATCGTCTAAAAATTCGAATTGTATGAATTTTTTTGATTTTCCATCTGAAAAATCTGATTCTTTCAGATATTTGCCTGAAAACCACGAAATCTTCGGATTTTTGCACAAAACCCAGAGCAGATCAGAATATCTTCGGTACTTCTCCCATTGACTTATATACAGTTTTATAAGGCAAATAGTCAAAGACCACCCACAGGATTAATTTTGTGTCATGTAAAATATATTTCAAGATTTCCCCACCAGCAAGATTATAGGTTTTGGTATGGGCAAGCAGATGAAGACTAATGTGTAGCATAAAATGTATTTTATTGATGTTTCGGAAGTTGCTCTCAGAAGGGAGTTTTTGACCCTCTGAAACATTTGTATTTTCTACCAGTGGGTACAGTTATTATTTAAAGCAATTTAATCATGTAAATGAAAAGCAAATAGAGGGATTTCAAATGTAACCCATGAATGTCATAGATCAACCATTATCTTATGCGTCTGCACTCAGATTATTGCAGTGAGGTTTCAGGCCACCCAAAGGTCATAGATTAAAAGTTAATAAAATGTAAAACAGTAAGGGCTAGTCCACACGGGGAGATAGCGACGCGTTTGCTTCGCCGAAAAATTTGCGAAACGGCGAAAAATTTGCGAAATCGCGCCGGCGTCTCGTTTTTGACGCCGGCGCCCGTTTTTGACGCCGGCGCCCGTTTTCTCGAGGCCGGCGCCTGTTTTTGGCGCCGGCGTCCCTTTTTTCACATTAGTGCTAAATACATTAGCTATTGTAAATAATACATAATGAGTGAATGAGAAAAGCTATACATATCGTCTAAATGCCCAGTCTAAACCAAATATATATCATTGTCTGTTTTCTGTTTTATATCGAAATCTAAGGAGAGAAAGATGATATAAAGTAAAAAAAAGGACAGAAATAAAAGAGATTGTAAGGGATATAGGATCAAATGAGGATAACACAGAGAAGAGGTTTAAAAATAGAGATTGCTATAAAAATAGTTCTAGCACAAATGCCCTATGATTAACAAATACCTTGATTAGTTATGGGCGAATTTGCGCCGTTTCGATTAGACGAAAAATTCACGAATTTCGTGTGAAATCCGCAAAACGGCGAAAGATTCGTGAAACGGCACCGGCATCTTGTTTTTTGACGCCGGCGTCCATTTTTTGGAGAAAATGCGTCGGTGTCCAAAAACCTGACACCGGCGTCCAAAAAAATGGATGCCGGCATCTATTTTTTAGATGCCGGCGAATTTGCGCCAGCGAATTTTCACGGCCGGTTCGCGAATTTATTCGGTGGCGGCAAATCGTGCAAATTCGCCGAAAATTTTCGGCTGGCGAATAAATTCGCCCATCACTAGCCTTGACTAGTAACTAAAATGCACTTGTATATTATGCCACCCTGGTGAGCAGGGCCCTGGAATATACATAGTGAGGAAAGTGGGGCTCAAAATTAAGTAACACAGGGCCAGATTCAATTCAGTGAGAAAAAGGTTTATCACATGAAAGCTTCTGGATGACTTTTAATTTGAGATGCAATTCAATTCAGAAAAACTTATCTCACGGTATATCACATGAAAACTCTATTGAAGTCTATGGGGAAAATAATGGAACTGAATTAGGAAAAAAGCTTTTTTTCGCCTTGAATTGAATCTTGTCCATGATTTTCACATGATAAACTGTGAAATAACTTTTTCTCACTCAACAGAATCAGGCTAATAGTGTTGCTGGGCAAAGTGGTCCAATGCTTTTATACAAACAAAATGCATCCTTATACTTTTAATTGACCTTTAATGCAAATAAATAGAAATTCCAGACAAAAAACTTTGGTCTAAGCTTAGAAATTCCTAAATCTATGTCAAACAATCTTTATTAAAACAGTTATAATGAATTGGTGTGTGAGATGTATAAATAGCATATGGGTAAAACACCTTTAAAACATACTTTGAACTAATAAAGTAGAGTCTGCTTTATACGTTTTGCTAAGAAATGTTGAACCTTAGCATAACATGAAATCTTTTCAAATCTGTTAAATAAACTGTGTCTTGATGTTTCCACAAGGTTACAGACAAGCTGAATAAGAGATTAGAAGACATCAATATCCCACACAAATTGTGCATGGGTTAAACAACTGACATCAATTTTAATAGAGAAGCACAGTTAAGAATGTCAGTCAGGTACAGCGGATGCCCACAATTGCACCAAGATAAATAATAGTAATTATTAGATCATCTGAGCCATTCCACTTGTAATGCATTGCTCTTTGCAAAATAATCAGCTTTTCCATGGCACAATTTTTTATTTAATTCATTTTTAATTTGTATGTATGAAAGGAACTGTTATCTATCTTTGCACTAATGTGATCTGAAATCTGAATATCCCGTGAAAATTATCAGTAAGGGCAAAGGTACACAGTGTGTTTTGTGGCCAGAATTAAAACAAGGACAACAACACAGCCACAAATTCCCTGCTGTTAGGTATTAGATCAGTATTTAAGTATTTAGATCACCACTGGTATATTAGTCAGATTGTGTAATTGTGTAAAAATGATTTTTTGGGTGATTACCCATTGCTGCTTGATTCAATAGTCACCTGCCCTAACTGAGGAAATCAGAGGAGTAATCAGCTTAGTGACATTTTGAGGCAGATTTATCAAGGGACAAATTAAAAATCGAAAATTTGGATTTTCTAGTTTTTTTATGGTCAAAACTGTCAAGTTCGACTAGGGAGTTATTCGATTCGAGTTTTTCAAAAATTCTAATTAGATTTTCGAGATTTATCATACTCTGGCCCTTTAAAAACTCAAATTTGACCTAAAACCTGATGAATTGTCCATAGCCAATGGGAGATGTCCAGGGATCAATTTGGAGTTGTTTGCAACCTTCCTGACATTCAAGTTTTTTTCTGAGAGTTTTTGAGTCGATCCTATTCACCCGAGTTTAAAAAATTAGATTTTTACAATACATTTCAATACATGTCGAATTTCGAGTTTATGCGTGTTTTAAACAGCGCACATGAATTTGAAATATGACCTTCATAAATGTGCCTCCACATGTAGATGGGGGGGGGAGACAACAGATCATAAGTGTATTAAGGCAATTGTTTTTCAAAAAAAAATAAAAAATAGTCAAACTGTACTTGTGCTAGGAATAAGTGGGTGACTGTGGTCAAAAGGGGTAGTGCACCTTTAGGTTAGTTTGTAGTATGAAATAGCATGACCTATTCTTAGCAAGTTTTAAGTTGACCGCTATTTTTTTATACTTTATCATTTTCCTTTCTCTTCTCCTTTTCCAGCTTTCAATTAGGGTCCACTGACCCCAACAACCAAAAAAATATTTTTTGTTTAAAGGTTAAAGTCTTTTATGATACCTAAACAGAGGCAATAACAAAAAGGATTTTAGATTCTAAAATATTGTAGATTTTTTAATGACAACATTATTCCAGTTAACGGTCATAACTTTTTTTTCTAATGCAGGATTTTCCCACTTAATCACAAAGAGGAGTTTGTCTGAATTTTGCGTTTTTATCTAACAAGAAGCAAAATGGGACACCATTCACAGGTAATTTCCCCCAGAGAAGCAAGTTTTCTCAGGTAATTTCCTACAGAGAAGCAAGTTTTCTAACGGTTCTTGTAAAGAGAGAGACCTGCAAGTAAGTATAGAATTCCTTGTTAGCTATTTTTCTGACACAAGCTGTGTTCCATTCTTTCAGTTAGAAAGTGAGATGCCTAATTGCTTGTCAATAATTTTTAATGGTGCACAAGGAGATGGAAACACTGTGGACCAAATGTCTTTAAAAGATAGATACTACTACTGCCATCTTATACAGTGTCCATTGTTTACTTTCAGACCAGACGAGCCGTGTAAACAGTAACTTATTTAATTCATTGATCACTCACTTTTTCTGTGTTGGGCTAGAACATGGGTAGTATATTGTTATATTAGAGATGTCTATTGTTTTGCAATGCAAAAATGATTATATGTATTGCATGTGCATAGCGATTATATGTACATGTATTTGTTGATGTATTTGAAATGTGATAGAATTAGTGGAGGTATTAGGAGAGGTCCTTGGTGTAATGGTGTAAGTGGGGGGAGGGAGTTGTGATGGGGAGAGACTGCTGAGCAGGAGGATATAGTTGCTGAGGAGAAGGTAGAGGCAGCAGATGCCGGGGCTTAGATCAAGAACAAGGTAGCTACTGTTTTATTATTACAGAGAAAAAGTAAATCATTTTTAAAAATTAGAAATATTTGATTAAAATGGGTTTTATGGGAGATGGCTTTCCTGTAATTCAGAGCTTTCTAAATGACAGGTTTCTAGATAATATATCCCATACCTGTACTGAGTAAGAAAACAAATAGAGAGAAAAAAATTACAACTAAAAGCATGTCTGGTACAACAATGCCTTTACTCCTTTAAAAAAATTACACTTAGGGGCAGATTTATTGAGGGTCCAATTTAGAGTTCATGGGAGTTTGTAAAAACTGCCATAAACTCCCATGAACTCGAAATTCAAAAAAAAAATTTCAAACTTGGTTGAATGGGATCAACCTGCAAACTTGAATCAAATTTGAATCGAATTGGAACTGAATTCCATTTGAGTTTTTTCTCAGAAAAAAACTCAATTATCAGGAAGGCATCAAACAACTCAAAATGTATCCCGGGATGTCCCTCATAGGCTAAAACAGCAATTTGGCAGATTTAAGGTGGCAAATAATCGAATTCGAATTCTTAAAGGCCCAGTACATGATAACTTTCAAAAATCAAATTACATTTTTTTAAAACTCGAAAAGAATTTTAAGTATTCCCTAGTCGAATTCCACTTAAAAAAACCCTCAAAAAATCTAATTGAAATTCAAATTTTCACTTTGACCCTTGAATAAATCTGTCCTTTAATTAGATTTGGATTAATCTGGGCTTTTCCATAATAGGTAGCTTGTGGAGAGATGATAATTCACGGACCTTCCAAAACAGAAAAGTGAGCATAATTTATCAAAAAACTCTGGTGGCACATACAGTGGGACCACCTCTACTCTTAATAAACATAAAAACATACACATTTATTATTGATACTTCTGTCTTAGCTCAATTAATTCTCTGATAAATCCAAAGGTTAGCGTCACATATCTACAGTATAATGCCATTTGAAACGGTTTGTCTTTAAAATGTCTAACCAAGTGAATAGCAGACCTAAGCATTATCACTATTACTCAATGGAATAAGGCCCTGAAAAAAACTCCATTATATCCAGCTATACCTTGTCAACAGAGCCTATAGGCAATAACATTATTTAAAATCACACTCACAATTGTAGCAAGGTTTCAAGCACCACAAATTCCCCAGTCGTGCCCCGACCAGCGTCGCCTCTCCACTGTGTGCCTGGCGATGATGTCGGATGCTTGCTCCTTGTTCCGCCTAACGCGTTTAGTCGGAAACTCAACTTCCCCAGAGGCTTCAATGGCAATAGTGAGCATGTTCTCTTAAGGGACTTCATTGCCATGAAGACGAGTCTAATGACTTCCCATCTTGTTGACACGCTTCTTGTCCATGGCAACCCTCCAAACATTGTGCTAATAATTTTCTCCTGCTCCACAATACTTTAGGCTACAACTTTAAATAAGGTATGCTCCATACATCGTCATTTATTTTCTTAAACCTCACTTTCTTGTAGGAAAATTAAACGATATTCCAATGAATCCATCATTCACTGTATACCAATGAGCAAGGAAGACTTACGCATGCTTTGGAACTGTACCATTGGTTCAAAATTCTACAGCTGCTCTTTAAAATTATGGAACACCCAGTACCTAGAGATCCAAAACTATGTCTCCTCTGCATAACCAACTCACTAGATTCCCCCTCAGAAATAAGCCTTTTTATCCACAAAGTGCCAGAAAATGGATACGGTAATACATTGGTTGAAATATACTGACCTCCCTCCCATTAGTGTAATGGCATAATTTAGTCATAGACCTCTGCAAAACTTCAAAAACCTACCTACATTATTTAGATATGTCATCATATTTAAAATAAATGGGTAACCTAACCTTTACATATTAATAATATCAACACAACTTAATTATGCACACTGCCATCTCCTGTACTTCTGTAACTAATGTATTACTTACCTTGTGTTTGTAGAATTGAAATGAATGCAACTGTTTTCTGTCAATAAACTTACCTAGGTAAAATACATTTCCGAACGCTAGATGAACTGCTGCAATAGGTATTATTAGGATATATAAAAAAATACATATTTTTTTTTTTCATTTGTATTAGCAAATAAAAGGGAACTATTATTTGAATCAAAAATGTATGTAATGATTAGACGAGTTAGTACTGAGGCACTGATCTTTGGTTCAAAAATGATCTAATATGAAACACATACAATAAATATGCTCTGTAGAATTAAAGAAAATATATTTTTAAACCACTGCCAATATGTTCCTCTATTGTATGATACAAGTCAAATGTTTTAATGCAGAGTAGTAGGACATCAAGCAGGAGGTGATAGCTCTGAAACAAAGATGCTCATCTGTCAAATCCTAGAATAGATTTGATTTCCCCAATGATTCCACTGTGTCAGAAAGATGATCTGTCTGGTCCTTTCAAGAAGTAGATGCAGGAATTTATCTGGCTGGCTATCCTGGGAATTATCCTGCATTCTTCTGAGAATATAAAAAAAGACAGCTGCATCTGCACCTCATTTAACCTGTTTCATTCATTTGTCATTTGTTTAATGTGACCTTGCAAAAAATGTTTCTTATTTGTTCAAGAGAAGAGGCCATAACATAGGTACAGACACACAACATATTTTTTAGAGAGGGAAAATCAGAGTAAACATAATTTATATGCAATGCACGTGTTCTATGCATGCTCTGTATTACATTTTGTTCAACATGCTGTGCATTGAAAGCTTACTCTAAGTTCCTCATCAACCATCTCAAATGCAAAATGCTGAAATTAATCTGCTCTGATGAATTACACAAAGCATATTTTGACAAAAAGCAAATCTGGAACTGCTGTCAGTCTGGATATGTTGGTGACTCTAGTAATCCACTAGAGAGTTGTGCCAATAGCCACCAACCACTGGCTTGTGACAAATCGAATACTAATGCATGCATTTGTGAACTGGATGTGATGCTATCTCCAAGCCCTAATTAGTGTCCTTTTGCTGCATCACATGCAAGTTATGGTTGAGTAATTTGTGTAAAAAATTGCACTTTGTTCTATGCACTAAACTTGCAGTCACTTTCAGGGGCACATTTATTAATGGTCGAATATCGAGCGTTAATTAACCCTCGATATTCGACCCTCGAAGTTAAATTCTTCGACTTCGAATATCGAAGTCGAATGATTTTGCGCAATTCGTTCGATCGAATTGAACGATTCAAAGGATTTTAATCCATTGATCGAACGATTTTCCTTTGATCCCAAATTGGCTAGAAAGCCTATGGTTGGCCATTGGTAGGTTTTAGGTGGTGAAGTAGGTGGTCTAAGTTTTTTTTAAAGAGACAGTACTTCGACTATCGAATGGTCAAATATTCAAACGATTTTTAGTTAGAATCTTTCGATTCGAAGTCAAAGGTCGAAGTAGCCAATTCGATGGTCGAAGTAGCCAAAAAAATACTTTGAAATTCAAAGTATTTTTTATTCTAATCCTTCACTCGAGCTAAGTAAATGTGTCCCTGAGTGTCTAGCTGACCTGCCATCTAACCTAAGTTAATTACATAATATTGTTTCATTTCATAGGTCTTCTCATATTTTGCATAATGTTGCGGGAACACATAAAGTTTTGATTTTAATGATATTTTCTCAGTACTGATTTTTTCTGTGGAGGTATAGCCAATGCATTTCATAGTGACAATGATGGAGAACAAGACATTTGTCTCTTTGAAAAAACTTTTTTCAGCACTATTATGCTTCAAGAAAACATTCTTCTTTTTCACTAGAATGCTCTTCCTAATAGTGGGTACACCAGGCTAAATAACATGCCTTTGGATAAAGCTGTGTTTGTAATACAAATAATTTCAGGATGAGAAATACTGAAGCAAATTGACAATTTATACATACAACCCCCCCATTATACAACATAATTACTTGATTTTACAGCCACATTAAAACTACAAAGGGAGTGTTCTAATTTGTGATATACACTCTAAGAATTATTTTGTATAGCACATCTTCATGATGCTATAATTCTGATTGTTCCATAAAAAGATTTCTGGAAATTATAAAGGTTCACAAATGACCAGATATAATAATTGGCAAATATCTAAGAATGTATGGGATGAAGCAGCAGTCAATCAAATGTAAAACATCTCAAACATCAAGCTTGGAATATCTAGTAAACGTGAGAGTGAAAAGTGATGTAAGGTTGCAAGTCAGATAAACAAATCACATTTCGTTGACACAAGGTAGTAGGGAGGACAAGAGAAATAAAACATATACATACAGTTGGTATCATAAATATAAAAATAATATCAAAAACTAAATAAGCCTTGAGGATGAATGTTTGAAGGGAAGTTATTAAAGAATTGTGATTGGGTCATGTATGCTAATGCCATAGAAAGTAAGGAGAAACTGTACAGCAGTCATCAAGAAGGATAAGCATTGAAAATTAACTTTTTAAATAGCCTTTAGAAGAACCTTTTGATGAAGCTAAACAATTGCGAAATTGCAGAGGAACTATGAAAGTTGTTTAGAATTTCCCTGTTGTCATGACAGAAGAGGGACGTTAAGATAACTGTGTGAGTATGAGAAGGTATAGGCTCAATTAGAAAATAATTCTAATGTTAGGGGTAAAGAAGCTAAAGGTCCATATCTTGCAGGGTGGATAGAGGTGCTGAAGTAGGGCATGAGAGGGGGCTGTAGGAGCTGACGGAATGAGAGGCAGTATCTAATTTTATTTGTGCCTAAGGTGGGTTCAAAGGTCTTGGCCATAACAGCATATCAGAGATTGATATATTGTAGGGTTTTGCTTATAGGAATATGTTTAAATAACATAGAATAGATGACAATTATATAGCACTAAAGCCTAATTTGTATAGGGAAAATCTACAAATCAAAAGGCATAATAATGTATAATAATAACAATAATAATATTATATAATGTTCAATTAAGCATTGTTGTTGTTGAGTAATGCTAAAGAATGCTAAAGCTCTACCTTTTTGTAATTCAAGAGGCAGTCAGACATAATTTGTTAAATTTTTAAGTAATCCTTAGCAAAATTAAACTATAAGTGTTAACCTGTGTCATTGTTCTTCTGTAATTCAGAGATACAACATTCCTGTGTTACTAAAGATCATCTGGCACCCAAAATGCCTCTGTTTAGCGAACCTGAACTGACTGCTTTAAAGGGCAAGTCAACCCCATAATTGCTATTGCAAGCAGAATTTACTTAACTCCTGGTTGTTACTTTTTAAACAATGTTGCAAAAGTCGTAGTTCCCAAGCAAAGACAGGTCTGTTAATCAGCTGCCTTGTCTTGAATTGTATCAACAGTCTGAGCCACCAGGGCAGAGAATAGACAGGGACAGACAAACACTGCTGTTATTATCAATACATATACAGATAACTTGAAAATGGTAAAACATTTGTAGTAAATGTACAGTATATTGAAAAATAGCTTAGAATTATCTTTTTTTTTATAGGCAAATTTTTATTTTGGGGGTTACTTGCTCTCTCTATACCTTTATTATTATTTTACATTTATCATGAGGTTATTATGAATTATGAATGTACAACAGGCAGCACAGATGCTTGGCAAACACTTTATTGAAGCACCGGTAGGATTAACAGACAAGGCAGGCCAGGTGGAAGCTAGGCACTGGTACAAGGAGGGTAAATAGATAGGTTAGCAAATTTACTAGAATGGCCGGCAAAAATTCCAAGGTTCAGCAAACAGGGGGCTAACCAAGTACAAAGTCCAGAGTCCAGGTAAAAGGTACAGGGCTGGCAACATTCAAGCAGAGTCAGACAACCAATGGTCGACAAAAGGTTCAGATAAAAACAGAAACACCAACCATGGCCAAAGTCACCAGCAGGACCTGACAAGAACTGGTCAAGATCTCTTGGCATCACGGGACTATAAAGGCTAAACATCTCAGTATAGTGACATCACAGGCAGAATTCCTGAGAAATCCATGTGGTGCCTAGTAGCCATGAACTTATCCTCAGCATTGACATCACTGAGCCATCAATGACATCATCACAAAGCACCAGACCAGTATAATCATAACACTATGAAGGTACTTTAGGCTTACTGTGCAACTGTAAACTGCCATTGTCTCTTATGGCTACCAAATTTTTCCTTACCTCTTCCCACATGTCCAATAGAGTAGTAATCCCCTAGCAAGAAACCAGAATGGAACGTGATCTAGCAGCCCAGGGTAAATTATCTGCCATCATTGTGAGTCATGCTGACTGAACAGGGCCATCAGCTGAGCACCAAGTTTTCTTAATCATACAAATACTATAAAACTATGCTGGGGGAGCTTGACCAAGATGGTGATCTAGCTAAATATGTTCCAGCTCCTTACCTAAATGATAACCCTGCTTAATAACCCTGTTTTCTAGATTAAGCCAGCATGTGTTACTGGTCATCTAAGGGCATTATCTGGAAGTATCCTATGTATGCCAACCAGAAAAAAGACCTTTGAATCTGTCTTATTTTGTGACTGGCTGTACTTGGCCTAAATTATCAGTATATTGTTTAGCCATGTGGCAGTATATTCAGCATTAATTGATCTCAGGACACCAACCATGGGGCTATGCAAGAGCCATGTGGTTTGTATGTTAATTACTGCATGTTAAGTACAGACCTTATTTTATTCAAACTGTTATTTCCACCTGCATTATTCACATATTGTATAATGTCTAAGCTTTTTGGTAAAAGACAGGTTAACATATCACATAACACCTTAAAATCTCTTATCTGTGAATAGGATTTGTTCCTAAGGAAATGCCAGTGAAAATTCAGGAAACATATCTAGAACCAATATGATATCCGACTCAAGTTCCTCTGAACCAAAAGTGGAACCACCACAAACCCATATTGTCCACCCTACAACCCTACAACCCCTCAATACTCAAAATAACAACATCCCTTTCCTTTTCCATTGCAGTAAAAAGGTAACGCTAGTTTTGTACTGCCTTGCTGAATATATTCATCCCAGTAATTACCATTTTCAGTTCTGGCTCCAAAGCCTCAGGGCTAGTTTATCACTGGCAAGTTACATTGTTATAATGGGTAAAATGACATTATAGTATATTATCCTATAAAACATCTTGAATGCAAGTGAACATTACGACATGAAGCTGATGCTTAGGGGCTATTCATTAAGTTGTGATGTTGGCACACCAAAATCACAAAAGAGAAAATTATTTTATTGTGCAATAAATATCTCTTAAAGCACTCAAGGCAATAGTTTGTCTTTGCAACATAACTAGAACCACTTTAGTGCTGGCCAAAAGCAATTGATCATTTTATTTCACCTCAGGTCTGTTGTACCATTCTTTGTTTTCTAAATAGAAACCTTTTTGTGCAAAATCCACATAAATAAGCCTCTTAGGATAAAATACATGAAAATTAGTTTGTCATCTGAGAAAGCCAATAGCATAAAATATTTTGTTACAAATACGTTGTTTTTGAAAAAGGGTAAGGCTGACATAAGGGATACCTTTGCTTTTTGTATTTTTTTTACCTGTTTATTGACTACAACACTGCTGGTGGTTTTAGGCAAGTGTTTTTGGGATAGGAAAACACACTTTTTTACAAGGGCCCATAGGCTTGTAGTTGCCTCAACAGTGTTCTCAGACAGAGTTCTGAGCATGCGGTTAAAGCCAATCCCTGACATAGCTTCAAGTACTGTAGAAGAAGGTCTAAAGTGGCGTGAGGTGTCACCTGCTTTGGGTGTTCTGGTTATTATAGATATTGGCATTAGTACCCGTCTACTCACAGAGTTAAAAGTTGAAGCTATCAATAAAGGCTAGACAATATGGATTTAATGGATTTGTTTCAGTTGGGAAAAGATCAGATATAATTTAATCAACATGTGTAAATATATTAAAGGTCAATAAAGATTTGCCCAATAAAGTGTTCAGCCATAGGATGGCACAATTGAAAAAGGACATCAACTAGAAATGTAATACATTCATATAAAGAAATATAGTTGCTAAAACAATGTTTTATCTGCTTTAAAAACAAGTTACTATTTTTTACATTAAACAAAATATAGATGTACAGGTATAGCAGATGATTGCAAAATGTGTGCCTGCTATTTATAATGTTTTACCAAAAGGAAATTCTGAAATGTGGGCAGTATTTATAATGTCTAAATATGATCAATACTGATAAGATCCCCACTATTAGCTGCCAGTCCTTTGTTCATAAGTGCATTTTATCTGAAAAACCTCAATGCCAATTAATACTTTGCTTATCTAAATAAGTGTTTCTCTTCTGGGCACAAACAATTGGTTATCCAAAGCACAACTGAGGTACTGAACTTGAGTTTTCTATAATCAATTACTTCAACTTGCTGCCAATTGGATTTTAAAAGAAAGGAAGGGATTTTATTTCCATAAGTGGGTTTTGGAAAAAAAATAAAAATCTTAGTTTTCCCAAAACTCACCCATGGAAAAAACTCCCTTCCTTTCTTTTAAAATCCAGTCATCAGCAAAGTAATTTATTATACAAAAATTGAATATGTTCAGGAACTCACTTGCAATTTCTATAAATAATTGCTCAAGCAATAATAAATTGTGCCCTAAATTTATACAGGGCTCTTAGGGCTGCTTTTAGGGAGATTAGTCATCCAAGTGCAGTAAGTATTGGTCCAATAGAATTATCTTCTGGGGATTCAACTGGAATTAGGTGAAGTTCATCCTTTTACCTGTGCTGTACATTTAAACATTCAATACTTTAAAATTGGGGAATTTTAATAAATACCCAGACAAGTTTTTCCAAGACTTACACAGACTGCTCAACTTCTTCCTACTTCCATATAATTACTACTCTCACTGGGAATTCAAACCTGTACTGCCCTGCCTAATTTGGGAAATTATGGTGTACAATGTGCATTTACTTTAATCACTACTAGTGTCTTAGTCTTAGTCTAGGCAATCCAGATTGTGAGAAAATCTACACACGTATTTATGGAGCCCCATTACTCTTGATACATTGCTTCTCAGATGACAATTCGTCTCTTGCCAAAACCTCCCAAATAATCCTCATCTACAAACTACTAACTAGTGATGCCAAAAATTAGCAGAACTTCAAAAATTTGGCAAAATGCATTGAAGTCTATGGGTGGAATTTTTTTTTTGGTGCGCTACAAATTGTGTGACAAAATTTGACGCCCTACAATTTTTTCAAACATTAAAGTCTATGGGTGCCATTTTCACGGTGAAACTTGGTGAATAATTTCACTCATCACTAAGTCTAATACTACTGAAAAAAAGTATTATTTGCTGGGCTTTTAAATGATCAGTAAGACATAAGTGAAAATATTTTTACATTTAAAGTTTTCATCCAGACCCTATCAAATGGCCTATTCTGTTGGCTACAAATGTCTTATTTTATATGAGAGATGTTTGTATACCATAGTAGAGAGCCATAATTGCATTTGACATTCATTTGTCCTTTGTTTAGGCCTCCCTGCCTAAATATATTGCCATAGGTCTATGTGCTCCATTTGAGAGTACAAAGCCCTGCTGCCAGCACATGAATAAAGTTCTGCCAGTGTTTGCCAGCACTGTGTTCATGAGAGGTGAAAATCAGTAAGAATAATAAGATGTGCTCTGTGCCTGAGTACTAAATGGAGTGCTCCTGTGTCCCATAGTTCACCTATACTTCTCCCTTAGGACATTGTATATGAGCTCCAACAAGTTTAAGGGCTACCCTGCTTGATGTCTCACTGACAAGAAAGGCAGTCATTTCAAAATTACTGCTTCCAAAAAATACTTTTCTGGCAATCTATTTTTATATGTTTTATTTTGTATTATTTTATATTAATATTATTTACATATTTCTTATCTACAATGGTATACCCTTGTCAGATAAATGTTTATTTTAAAAAATTATTGACTAGTAATGTAAAGCAATTTTCTTACAGATTATTTTAGGATGCATATGAAGTTAGCTTAATGGTATTTACTTCACACACCTTTTTCACTCTTGAACTGCATGATAAGCCAAGTGTGGCATGTGCAATTCATGTATCAGTGAATTGTGTTGTATTTGAAGTAGGCTGTTATTCAAGGGAGCCATGGAATTAACACTTACTTCCAGGGTTCCCTTTGGGTGTTGTGGCTACATGTAACTAATCTGCACCTAACTATGGGTTTGTGCCAGCATGGTTTTATGCGTAATAGATCTTGCCAGACTAACAATTTCTTTTTATGAGAAGGTGAGCAGGGACCTCGATTCTGGGAGGGCAGTAGATGTGATCTATTTAGCCTAAGCTAAAGCTTTTCATACAGTGCCACAAATAAGGTTATTTGTAATTGGACCAGTGTGTTGGGAGTTTCCTTAACTGAGAAGGATCTAGGGGTTTTTGTAGATAACAAGTTGTCTAATTCGGGCAGTGCCATTCTGTGGCTACTAAAGCAAATAGAGTTCTGTCTTGCATAAAAAGGGCATAAATTACAGGGATGAAAACCTAATTATGCCTCTTTATAGGTCCCTGGTAAGGCCTCGCTTAGAGTATGCAGTGCAGTTTTGGGCTCCAGTCCTTAAGAGGGATAGAAATGAGATGGAAAGAGTGAAACAATGTGCAACCAAACTAGTTGGAGGGTTGAAACATTTAAATTATGATGGTAGACTGTCAAGGTTTGGTTTGTTTTCTCTGGAAAAAAGCCACTTGAGAGGGGACATGATTACACATTACAAGTACATTATTAGACAACATTATAGACAAATAGCAGGGGACCTTTTTACACATAAAGAGGATCACCGCACCAGAGGCCACCCCTTCAGATTAGAGATTTTTTTTTTATTTGAAGCAATGTAGGTGGTTCTTTACAGTGAGGACAGTGAGGTTGTGGAATGTCACGGTGACGGCTGATTCTGTTAATGCTTTTAAGAGTGGCTTGGATGATTTCTTGCGCAGACATAATATCTAAGGCTATTGTGATACTAAATTCTATAGTTAGTATAGATATGTGTATACTGTATATAATGTACTGTATATGAGGGTATGGAGGGGTATGTGTATGGATGCTGGGTTTCATTTGGAGGGGTTGAACTTGATTGACATTGTCTTTTTCCAACGCGATTTAACTATGTAACTATCTAACAAACTGCTTGCTAAATGCTTCCAGCATCTTGGTTATCAGACCACTGAAAGACAGTTTGCACTCATATTGATGTCAGCAAAATGGGACTGCAACTTGTTACTTACTAATACAGACACTGCAAATTTACATTATGGGTAATAAGATGATTTACATCCAATTGAGGGTTTGCACATTACACTTGAATAAAAATATGAAAAAAGACTGTCATTTAGAAGAAAAAGTCCTTGAAAGGGAAATAATGATATGCCAAGGCTTAGGGATGTACTGTACTTATTTAAATATGTGAGTGATGTTACAACTATAACTCAATATGTAATATACGGTAATATCTTTGTATAGTAAAATATAGTGAACATATTTATTTTCAGAATATTCTCCACACAAATCTATGTGTGTAGAGGTCTATATATGAAAAAAAGTGATACTGACAAACAGTATTTGCTAACTAATATACTCATATTACAAAATAGATCTTGTAGAAATCCACTAGCCAAGTTATATTTGCCATTCTCTGGTAATCATGATCTGGTCAGTTTTAAAGCTTCTCAATTTATTTGCATTTTTATAGCACAGGTCAGAAGCTAAAATTGTTGGCAGAAATTGATTTTATTCCATTCCTATGCTTTACAGATGAAAAGCAAACAGCGTTCAACATTGCTCAATTCACAGAACTTAATGTCATTTCTAAAACTAAATTATTCTTCTATGACCATTGAAAAAGGAATCTAAATTATTGACTTTAAAAGCATTATTTCCTTATGCAAATCAAATTAAGCTCCTAAATGCTGAAGAATTGGGAAATCTAAATGGGTTTGCAGTGATTTAGCTGAATTGTAGTGCATCTGCATAAACTACAGGAATAGTAAGCTGGAATAACACATCAAAGGGCAACGATACATTTAGCAGCCTTTATAGCTCGATGACACACATCACTGATATTTTTCACTGAAACAGTTTCCTAATATTGTTGGCTTGTGCTGACAGGACAGGACAGCCAGCTGACAAAAACTGTTAATTTTAGAAAACACTGAAGTTAACTATACATATGCATTGTGATGTTTTCCAGAAAAAAATATGACAAAGAGTTTTATAATGCATAAGCTAAATTGTTTTCATTAACATATTAATGAATTATAAACAGAAAAGCTATAAGCATCAGTACACATGTGTGTAGTAAAATTTTGTGGTTGAGCTGTATGTTGGAGGCAGAAAGAGGATGGACAAACAAATGATGGCCAACAGGAGGTACAGTACAACAACACTGGACACAACCAAATCTGGACATTCCTAGGAACATTTTAGGACATTATTGTCTCTGGCTTTAAACAACCTTCTTGTCAGACCAATCTACATTTGCTTCAATTCTGACTAGCTCTCTCTCACAGAGGTTCCCACCACTATCTCAATAAATTTACAAAGTTTGTATATTAACAGACACATGCTTTAAGGTAGTTTGTAGGATTGCCTGGAATAGCTCACTGTTTACCAGGGATTCAAAGAATAACATTTTTCATATGAGCAATAGCTGTTATTTGAAATTCACTAATAACACCAGAGAAAATTATGCATCCCAGACTCATATGGAATAGAATGTACTCTTCTTTTCTCCCTCTAGGAGATATTTCTCTACTGTATTAGTTAGAATTCAGGTGGATGCCACTATGAAGTCACCAAGCCCACAAAAATCCTTTTTACTGACCCAACTAGTTAAAGTTGAGTCAATGCAAATGTTATTAATGAGGAAGAAAGATAATTGAGATAAGAATACTGGGATTTTTTTCCAAAAAAATAACATCCCTATCTCTTAGGTTAGTGAGTTGGGTTCCAAGAGAATTTTTGCTGGCAGTAACCATCTAAAGGATTCAGGCACATGTGTATTTCAATTAATTAGTTGGGACTAATGCTGGACTCACTAGAGTTTCTGAGCAAAGGGTAACTAAAGTTCCTCCACTCAGTTGCACACTTTGTTTCTAGGGGCTCAATTAATGAAAATATTCTTATTTCTCTTGAGTATTAAGGGTAAGAGAGCCCAGTTCTACCACCCAGTCACATATAATGAAGATCACTAATAGGGGTTGAAGGTTTAATGTTTTTAAATGGAGTTTAATATTAAGTACACAGTAGGCAGTGTAAATGAAGGGCCTTAATGCAGCATGCAAGCTTACATACTGTATTCTCTCCAATATGTGGTATTACCACCTCCATTTTTGTAAAATGTATTTAAAGGGATTTTAAAGCCCATCTGCAAGAAAATGTATACTGATGTTTGGTGAAGGTAACTTTGCTTTCAAATATGCTGTATTTTCAGTTTTGACTTGTGTGTTTCCCTTTCCTTTGCTTCTCACTTTATAAACAAGTTTATATGCAGTGCATGTCCAGTGATAAATGTGTTGTGATAAACCTGGAAACCGATTCAGCAAATTATGTGTTCCTTTTATCAAGTCAGTGATTCCAACATCTATAACATATGAGAGGTGCTGTCAGGCCAACGAGTGTATGCAGAGAGTTAGTGGAGGCTAAAGGACAACAAAAGATGTTTTCTTTTTTCTGCTCCATTGTGATGCTATCTAGACTTTTCTAAGTGTACTTGATTAAACTTCTGCAAAATGATCAAAGCTGAACAAAGGCTTCAGGCTAATGAAAGTAGAAGCTCTAGATTATTTATACAAAAACTATTTCAATTACATGAATATGGAAATGATTACTGGAGAACATAAAAGTATTTTCAAAATATGAATTTTTGTGCTATTACTGAGCAGTGAACTAAATTGCAGCATTTTTAACTTCAAAATGTATATTATTAAATTGTATCAAATCCACTAGACATTCGTTTTCTAATTCTCAGAACTTGAAAAAACGAATCATGGAGTCAGGCTCTCTTAAGGATTGCTGTTGAGGCTCAAGAGCTCCACATTTGTATAAGGAAGATGAATTTGATCACTTAGTAATAACAATTGTCCTCTAAAGTGAAGAGTTCTTTATATAATTGCTGCAACTATGCCTCGCCAAGCCAAACCAATTTTTTTTGCTCACTTTTTTTTATCTACTTCAAATGCCTCTTTTTACATAGATCTTCTCTACCTAGCTAATTACTCTGTGAAACAGATATCCTCAATAGTACCTAAACTTAGTTAAGATCATTAAGCACATATTTTCCATCATATCTGAAATCTATTCACATTAATATTATGACTACGAATGGACATCATGTTTATGTTCTTCAGGTTTTGGTATTTGTTTACTATCAGGTATCTCCTTATATATCTCCCACACTTTATATTACCTTCTCTCTCACATATCATATTTCACATAGTAAAACTTCAAACACTGCAAAATGTTTATTGTGTTGAAAATGTAATTCATTTGAATTTTGTTTTCTAAGCAAGGTTATGTTACTGTATAATGCATATGAATTTTTATGAAATGGGAAAATATTTTCCCAATCTTTTTTTTATTTCTGTTAATCTTAACTTAAATAACTAATTTGTTATTCCTTTCCAAATTATATAAATCATATGTTGACTTCCCAGCCTCTGTGTATCCTGTTCTTGCGCATGTTCAACATGTCCTCATACACAGGATTTCCAACCTCCCTTCATGATAAATTTCACAATTTGGCGCTGACTGCTAGCTTTCATTGTAAAAACAACATGGTGACAAGGTGTCACTTGATTAAGAGGTCCCCAAAACAATTTGCTTGGACAAACGGGGTTATCTCTGTATTTTAGTTCTCCTGTGTGCTGGTTCTTTCCTTCTATGACATTTGGATGGTGGGTGCCAATCCCCACCCTCAGCACAGAACAACAGAATAGGGAATAGAAACAGGCCCGGATTTAATTAGCAGGTGCCCCAAGGTCCCTGTCACTGGCTTGTTGCAACTGCTCTCTTCTTATCATACACGAGCATACACAAACTTCACATAGAATATGGAAACTGGGAAATGTACAGTGGAAATGTAATGTATTTGCTGCAACATATAACATAAAGAAGTCCATTCAACTTCAAATTAACTTCAGCGCAAGACCTCTAGCGAATTTGCGCTAGGCAGAAATGAACACTAGTGCTCCTTCACTTTGAATTGCTTGTATTGATGAAGTAACGCTAGCCAAAAATCCCCAGCATTCGGCACCCACAATGAAACTCCGCATTTTAGTGAATTAGCGTTGTCTGAGCGAATTTTCGCCTGTCAAACTGTAGCGATGGCTGCGAAGCGGTTGATGGCGACTTTTTGCCGGTTAGTGAATCTACCCAATACAGATTCACAGGTAAAAAGTGCAGCATAAAGTAGAATATACAGAATTCCCATGCAAGTAATGAAGGCCATGGGTGCATATGTGAGAAGAGATTTTGAAAGAAGGTTTTTACTGGGGTATGTGACAAACTCACACAATATTTCCAAGCTGACTATAGTCCCATTACCAGAAGCTAGAAGGGGCTGTGTCCTTATTATCAATGGGGTTGTTGTGACCTACAGTAGGAAAAACTCATGGCACACTCATAGCACATAATGTGGGCTACAACATCTCTATGTCAGCAGGTATTCCCCTGTACTATGCAACATTCTGCTAAAGAAATGTAAGGCATTGTGACTTTTTAACTTAGAGCCAATTGTGACTTTTTAACTTAGAGCCAATTGTAAACTTGGGGTTCCATCTTCATGCATTTGTTGTTTTCATTTGTCAAGCTGCCTAATGTCCAGCTCATAAAGATGCCATTTAAAATAGGTTTGCACCTAATAATTAACACTGTTTTCAATGTAAAGAGGCACAGTGGAGCTTTGTACATAACTTCTGCAGCTGTACATAACATTTGCCGCAACAATAGCAAGATAATAACAAGGACAGACACTGCCTTCAGTAGCATTTACAAAAATGTTGTATGAGTAACGGAAGCCAGAAAAGCCCTTTCAACTCATTTTGATTTTTTTACCCTTAAAGCAATTACTGTTTCCAGACATAGGTTTTATGAACATGGAGACAAATGTGGTCGGCTCTTGGCTAGGGTTTTAAAACATAAGCAAACTAAAAACTTTATCCCTGCTATCAAAAAAGTAAATGGTGCTCTTACACATACTCCAGAATCAATAGCAGAAACCTTTGAACTATTTTATAGAAATCTTTATCAACTGCCAGATAATTCTCTAGATGATATGCCTGAATATGGCCACTCCCTACACGACTTCTTACCATCCTCTAAAATGCAGCAAATCACCTCCACTGAAGCTGATATTTTAGATGCAGATTTGACTTTAGATGAGTTAACGACAGCCCTTCAAAACACACCAGTGGGGAAAGTGCCCGGTCCAGATGGCCTTACCATCTTATACTACAAAACATTTAAAGATTGCCTTCTCCCTAACCTACTCAAAGCTTTTCAAAGTATCCAACAAGGGTCCCACTTTCATAAACAATCACTAGAGGCGCACATTAGCCTTCTATTGAAACCTGGCAAGAATCAACATGACCCGAGCAGCTATAGGCCTATATCCTTATTGAACGGTGATGTTAAACTTTTAGCGAAAATTATTGCAATTAGGCTGAATAACATTCTTCATAAAATAATAAATCCGGAACAGGTTGGTTTTGTGAGAGGTAGAGAAGGCCGCGACAACACTAACAAACTGATAAATATCTTACATTGGTCGAAAATTCACAAATTACCACTGATGTTACTTTCCACAGGTGTGGAAAAGGCCTTTGACCGTGTCAATTGGACATACCTGTTTACCTGTTTGAAGTATATTGGTCTTGGTCCGAAAACTTTAAATTGGATACATGCTCTATATGATAATCCAATCGCCAGAGTACGCGTCAACTGTCAGATGTCTAACTACATTAATATATGCAATGGCACCAGACAAGGATGCCCCTTATCCCCTACTCTATTTATCATGGCTCTGGAGCCTTTCCTCTGTCATGTCCGCCTGCACCCTGACATTAATGGTGTGACTGTCAATAAACTACACGATAAAATTGCGGCATACGCCGATGACCTTCTTTTTTTTATTACACGACCTATAATCTCTATCCCAGTATTAAGCCGATTATTTACGCAATATGGCTATTTTAGTAACTTTAAAATAAATTTTTCTAAGTGTATGGCACTAAATATATCCTTATCCGCTAGAACTATACAAGCCTTATCACAGAACTTTCCATATAGATGGTCCCAACAGTATATTACATATTTAGGCCTTAAAATCACCAAGGACTATGACGAATGGATGATGAGAAACCTTAAAGATCTTTTGACAACTATTACTAAAAACCTTGACTCTTGGTTTGATAAACCACTTTCTTGGTTTGGTCGAATGAATGTTATCAAAATGAATATTGTTCCTCGCATTCTGTACATCTTCCAAACTCTCCCTTTACCGGTGCAGGACCATATGTTAGACGCTCTGCAAACCACTATTACCAAATACATATGGCAGAATAAAAAGAGTAGACTGAGCTATAAAACCCTTGTTATGGCTAGAGAAAAAGGAGGAGTATCTCTTCCTGATTGTAAACTTTACTACTATGCAGCAGTATTGGGTCGAATTGTCGACTGGTCACATCAAACAGATTCCAAACTATGGGTTGAGATAGAACAACAGGCAACATACAGTTACCTACTTCATTTGCCATGGCTAGATACTAGACACAGACGTATTCGGTTTACTGATCACCCTTTACTTTCCCATACTTTGTCGATATGGGATAAATGCCGCCAAAAATTTAAATTGACACAATACCCTTCTCCACTTATACCGATCATCAATAACCCGGCATTTCCATTGGGACAACACCAGCAATATTTTTCGCATTGGCTGGCTGGCTGATTTTCTGGATAAGGGTGACTTCATAGATAAAGAAAAGTTTCACGTTGTCAAACCTTTCTCGAAAATGGATCATTTGAAATTTGCTCAAATTAAACATTTCTTCCATTCCCTGGGTGGCATTACCGTATTGGGCAGAGATCAAACTCCTTTTGAATCTCTGTGTTCAATGGAACTCTCTCCCATGCATATAATTTCGAGAATTTATAAAACCTTACGCCACTCTACAGCTTCTACTACCCCTTCATTTGTTGACTCATGGGCCTCTGATCTCAATGTACACTTTTCGGAAAAACAGCTCAGTGCTATCATGTCCAAATTATTTAAGAGTACCAGATGTTGTAGAATACAGGAAACCAATTACAAAATAATGTCACGCTGGTACTATACCCCGACCAGGCTGAAACGTATTTACCATAATACTAGTGACAGGTGTTGGAGATGTGGTACAGATGAGGGTTCCCTATTACATATCTTCTGGTCATGCCCATCTGTTACGCCTTTCTGGAATGATGTGAGACAAGCTATACGCGAAATCTTGCATTTCGACATCCCAGATGACCCGACATACTTCCTGTTGTTTCACATGGATAAATCTCTTGGTACCTTTACTTCCACAATTGAACCACATTTACTTAATGCTGCTAAACTGTTAATTCCTTTAAAATGGAAACAAACCTTAGCTCCGACAATCCGTGACTGGTACGTAAAAGTGGAAGAATTGCATAAATTTGAGGAGCTCTCTCTTTATTTGTCTGATTCTTCTGATGTTTATGCCGCAAAGTGGTTGCGATGGCTCTCCTTTAAGGAGTCCGACTATTATAAACGAACCTCAGTATAAAGTGTGGGTTTCCCACCCTCTGTCTTACCCCTAACCTTGTCCACCCTTTTGCTGCCTTCATGTATGACAATATTTTGGCCTACATTTTGCATTGCAGATTGTAACTCTGAATTGTATGTACTTCCCCCCCTTTTTTTCTTTTCTGTACCCCCTTTTTTATTTTATTTTCTCTACTTATTTGAAAACTTAATAAAAGTTTAATTGCAAAAAAATAAAAAAAAATGTTGTATGAGGATTTGCAACCCCTATAATACAAACACAAAGTCAATATAAGCCTTACTTGTATATTTTCTTAAATTGGCAAACAAAGCACAGGGCTCTGAGGCAAGAGAACAAAACTATAAGGACACCTGGGGCGGATTTATCAAATGTGAGTTTAGAGTTTAATAAATAAAAACTCACCCATGTTCTATTAAATCCTATGGGGGTTTTAGAACTGTATTTATCAAAGAGTTCTGACTTTCACCCACTGATAAATACAATTCTAAAGGTCCCACAGGAATGAATAGAATGTGGGTGAATTAAGCTCTAAACTCACAGTTTGATAAATCTATTGTAAATTCCCTACTGGTTTGGGAAATTCCCAAATGGCTATGGAAGTCCCATTACAAATAACCTGTACCCCGTGGTGGTATAGCTTTATATTGGCCAAGGAGGGTAATGACCATTTGCTGTTCTATATTTAATAACACATTAGCAACACATTGCTTTTCTCTTTGGCCTCCAACTGTTGTACAGGGTGGTGCTGCTGGGGAGCCTGGAACACAAAGTTGAAGGTCCTTAAAAGTGTGAACAATACATGGGATTGCAAGTGTAAAGAATGTAGGGCTTTTGCAGCCTGAACCTGAGGGTGAACAATGCAGGGGTCAATTATTATACCTTCTGAAGCTTCAATAAAGGCAAGTTATCAAAGCAACCAGTCTTCAAAGGGGGGGGGGCATGGTCTGGATGAGGCCCACAGGCCACCAGTTGGACAGCACTGCTTTAAACATTAAATAAACCCAATTGGCTGGTTTAGCTTCCAATAAGAATTAATTATATCTTAGTTTAGATCAAGTACAAGGTACTATTACTGTTTTGAAAGGAAATCATTCTTAAAATCTTTGATTATTTGGATACAACAGAGTTTATGGGAGATGGCATTTCTATAATTCTTAGCTTTCTGGATAACAGTTTTCTGGATAACAGATCCCATACCTGTAGTAATTTCTGAATTAATTGGAGAGACTGAGAAAATTTTTTAACTTTTTGGGTTTAATGAATCGACTTTATTTTTAATCATTTCTCTATGAATTGTGGAGACTTTTTGGAAACTATTTTGTTTATTATAGTTGCTCTCCTATATATTTATTACTTTCTTTTAGATCTGGCTGGCCATTTTTTATTAAACAAAATCTATTAATAAAAATGTCAACTACATATCTAATTTGGGGATTATTGGGCTTCATTTATTTTATTATTTTGTTGTTGGCCCCATAGGGACCACAGAGGATTTGTGGCCCTTTAATTCCTGAAGTGACTAATACCCATAAGGTGTCACAACCTTTTTATTGCTACTGAAAAAGTTTTTGTTTGTTCCAAAAGATTACGCCAGATTCAAGAACAATTTAAAAGTGTGTAATGCGCAATTAAAATTAAAGTGTAATCATGTAGTCTTGCATTAAAAAATTTTGATCACAGCAGTTTTGCTACCTGAGTGCACTCCTCACTCTCTATCTAAAGAGAAACTATTTGGAAAGCGTTAACCCTAAAGAGGATTGATGCATCTACACTGAAATGTATCAAAAGCAGAGTGCAAGAACAATCTCTATAATTTGAGGAATTGTGGCCCTTTAATTCCTGAATTGATTAATACCCATAAAGTGTCACAACCTTTCTAGTATTACTGAAAAAGTTTTTGTTTGTTCCAAAAGATTACGCCACATTCAAGCACATTTTAAAAGTGTTTAATGCGCAATTAAAATTTGCAGTGCAATAGCAGATTTTGCACACTAAGTTGGGGTATGTAAATTACCTCTAAAATTTATAAGCAAACTGCAGAAGACATTATTTAACAAATATAATTCAAGAATGCCTTCTTCTGAAATAAAACATTTGATATTTTGGGCTGTTAAATAGAAAATTTAGAACAGCACCATGGAAATTAGTAGTAATTTGTACAAACAATGCTGAATCATAACTAAAAAAATACAAAGAACTCTGCTCAGCTTCCTTTATACATATTCTGAGATCTAATATTTATTTGAAAATGTATCAAAACATAGATACAAGTATCAAAAATGATAGTTTTAAAATTCCAATAACACTATGTTAAGTGGTTATGTTTACTTGATGTGGTGGTGGTTTCTATAGCAACTGCCTGTTAGACTTTCTTTTCATAGGTTGTTACCATAGTATCAATAAAGTCTGTCTATATAGTTCAAGTGGTTTACATTAGTATGCAATATTGCAATAACTTAACTTTTTTTCTCAGTTTTCTGAAGATGATCTAGAATTTCACTAGTATGTTGCCAAATGACCCGTTACAGTCAACAATTACCTTATTAGCTCTCTAAATTTTCATCACTGCTGACAGTTTTATGATGCAACAAATAGCTCTAGCAAACATATCAATGTGTCACCGTCATTATTAAAAAGTGTCATTACATTAGCTTCCAAGATTGTTATTATAAACTAGAGTGACTAATACATTTAAATTAATTCCACCAGACGCTTTACATATTCAAAGATTGCCATGATAAATAAATCTGATTAATCCTGAATATTAACTCAGAGTTTCAAATTGAACAATAAAATGTAAATAAACATTTGACAGTGATCCCTAAATACTGTGCCTGTGTTTTAATACACCCATATGCTGCTGATAATAAATGCATTAAAACATTTTTCAGATAAAAACTCTAAGTACAAAGTTAATCTAGAGACTGGACTGATTTGCCATCTTGGAGTCAGGATGGATTGGAGTGGCTTCAAATGTTTTTTTTTGTCTTCCTCTGAATAAACTAGCAGTTAGGCAGGTTTCATATAGACATAAAAGGTTGAGCTTAATGGAAGTGTCTGTATTTGCTTACTATGTTACTATGCTACTTATCATTGACTAAGGTTTTTGTTTCTTCTTTTTTTGTTTCTTATGTTTCTTAGCTATAAGGTTGCTCAGTTTGTTATCTATTTGAAGGGCATTCATTTACACCATACTTTACGTTCTCTGTTTCTTTTTGCTTAAGCTGATTTAAGCTTGCCATGATAGCTGCCATTTGTTTAAATAATGCTTCTTCCTTCTTGGAGTTGTATCGGAGTTGTGATAACTTGCAGATAGACTTGTTGGCCTTAAAATAAAATAAAGTGAATTATGTGGTTTTGACCACTGTGTTATTATCTATTTTTTATTTGTTGCATAACACAACCCCCCTTAGCCTGTTATGATTTAAGGAATTTTAAATAATACATATCTTTAACTTGGGTTCAGTAAGCCCAACAAAATTAAATTAAAAGCATTTTTAAATTAAAATATATTAGGGGTCATTTATCCAGTATGCTGCCAAAAAACACTTACTAGTGCTTATTTACAGAGCATTTTCAGCAGATTTGAAGATTGCCCCACAGTTCCTGGAAGCACTCAAATCTTATGCTGCAAGATGCAAGTAACAGTTGCTAGTATACACAGCCCTATATTTAATGCTTGCCACAGGGCAAGTGGAACATACAGGGTTCTGCTTGATCCTGTGCCCAATGGTGCTTGATAACTTGCTAGTCTACATATGTCAGATATGTCTCCCTCAGCCACCAACTCAGAGAGAGTGTTGTTCTAATGAAACAGTGGTGCAGCTGGGGTGAGATTACACTGTACCCTATTAATTGTAAGTATGGCTGACAGCAATGCTGCCAGATATCTGCAACAGTAAAAGTGACTCCAACTGCTACTGCCCCATGCCCATCCCCCAATGAGTTAAGAGATTTAGGTGTGCACGCTGAGAAGAAAATCTTGCTTTTGACTCTTCTTAGGGAGTGTTAGTTATTACAGGATTAGCTAGAGCTGTTAAGTATAGTACCAATATTTCTGCTGTTGTTTGTCATTTCAAAGCAAACCTTAAAGAAGAAGGAAAGCCACTGAGGCAAATTATTGTCAATAGATTAGTCACAATAGTGCAAGCTAAAATGCAATATGTATTCTGTAGAATGCTTTACCATACCTGAATAAACAGCTCTAGAAGTTCTCTCTGTTTGTTTAGAATAGCAGCTGCCATATTAGCTTTGTGTAACATCACGTCCTTCCTAAGTTTCTCCCCCGGCTCACTCATAGATCTGGCTCAAGTTACAGCAGGGAAGGGAGGAGGGAGAGGGGCAAACTGAGCATGTTCAAGCCCTGTCCTGAAGGTTTCAATTGAAAGCAGGAAGTCTGATACATAATCCCATGTGTACACAATAGAAGGAAAGAAATGTGGTATTTCTTTTGACAGAGGACTCAGAGCAGCATTACTTTAAGGCTTTACTGGTGTATTTATACAGGCATTTCTGATAAAGCTTACTTAATTGTAACCTTTTCTTCTCCTTTAAATAAAATCAGGCTTTGTATATAGCACTGCCATTCTTGTGTGCTTGATTACTTCTAAATGGAGTTACAAGGTTGGATGGAAGCAGCCCCACCTCCTACTACTGCTAACACCTAAAGGTGCTGTCGTTCTCAATGACATGCAATATATGGAGTTGGTAGAGAATGGGATAGGGGACACCTACATGATGAACCAAGCTCATCCCTCATAAATACAGAGACGGTGCAATGCTATATTGCAGGCAGTAAGTACAGGGCCTTTCAGTGTACATCTCTCCCCTCACTTTCTAACTTGGTCTGAATGTAAAGAAGTGTGTAGAGTGCGTGACAAGTGATACCTACATGTCTCCCCATGCCGACCCTCATGAATTACAGTGCTGCTGAACACATGTAGCACTGTATTCATTGAAGAGGTGCGGGTTCTTGCACTCAATTAAGTAGCACAAAGACCTGCATGTATGGGTTATGGGCTATGGGCAATGAAGGGCCATGTACAATGTGCAAAAATAAGGGAGGCTTACGTCTGTTTTGTAAATGAGCCCTTTGGTGTATTCTACAAAAGATGAATAATATTTAAAGATGATTTAAAACTTTTGACACAACTCTGTAAATGTTTTGTTTAATCTCTTAAATTTTAGATTAAGGACATATTTTTTTACTTCTTGTTTCTTTGTAAATATGTTAAATCCTTAGCTTTAATAACTTGGCTTTAATAACCAAGGTTCTTTTTTGTCTCAATCAATCATATATTATTTTTATTTCTTAAAATTATAAATATCAGTCGGATAAAGTTGCATAGGACAAATACATGTTCTGTTACCATTATCTAATGTTTTAATCTCAAAAGTCCTTCCAGGATTGAATATCTTGAATATCAAAGCTTATTTCTTATGAACAGTAAGATTTGAAACTTTAGCATCAATGTTCCTATTAACGAAATCATTAGCAACTGCTTCGAGAAAAATTTCAGCAGTATGGCTATCGCTATTAGCTGGACTGAAAGTAGATCTTGCCTTGATCTTGTGGTTACTGTAATTAATGGAAACATCAGACTGCTCCACAGTGTTAGATGTTATATCTCTCATTAATTCTGAAAAAGGATCATCATTTCTATTTTATAAAAATAGTAGTTTCCTGCAAAACATTGTATATACAGTACTTACAAAAGTCCCACAAACTTTGTTCAAAGGATCTACCATCATAGCATGCCTGGAGATACAGTGGGTAAATCATGTTTTCTACAGTCTTTCCCTTAAACTCGCATATGCAAATTTTTCTTGAGAGCTTTGATGTCTAGTATATTCCAGTATGTGTATATGTACAAGCATGTCTCCTATATACTATAATGAACAACTATATTAACAGATCAACTATTCTTTGTTAGACTTTTTAATACAGTAGGTCTCTTATTATGATATACAGTAAATTATCTGTTGGTAAGCATTCATTTTGAGTGTATAATTTTCCTTTAAAAGGTATGTGCTCTCTGAAGATCTGGGGTTTGAGCACCTGGACCCCTTGTCAATTTTGCTTTTCGTGACTGACTAATATCATTGGTAACTGAAAACTGAGAATAATATTAAGGAAGTGTGTGTGATTATCTGGATGATTTAATTGATGCAAATGGCCTAAAAAGAGTTTTATTATGTCATTTAATAAATCAAGTTGACTTTTTATGAACTGAAAATACTTTTACTCAAATATATAACCACCGCAACCTCCCAAACATTATTATTTTTTAATACCAAAATGTAAAATATTTATATGGGTATGTCTTCAATAGGTATAGTTTGGGGATTCGCTTCCATCTGTCAAAGCAAAGTTAAACAAGAGAAAAATTGTGGTTATGAACTTCAGTCAAGTGCAGAGGTCTGCTGCAAACGCTGTGCTGTTTATTGAACACTACGTTATTCGACCATCGAAGTAAAATCCTTCGACTTTGAATATCGAAGTCAAAGGATTTACCGCAAATACTTTGATCAAACGATCGAAGGAAAAATCGTTTGATCGAAAGATTAAATCCTTTGATCCTTCCATCGAACGATTCGAAGGATTTTAATCCATCGATCGAAGGATTTTCCTTCGATCAAAAAAAGCTTAGAAAGCTTATGGGGACTTACTTCGTATCTTACTTTAATCCCCAAAGACGGCAAAGATGCTCAGTTTTGCTCTAATTACCGACCTATTGCTTTGCTTAATTCCGATTTGAAGCTTTTTTCAAAATTATTGGCAAATCGGTTGGCCCCGATCCTCCCTAGAATTATTCATAATGATCAGGTGGGTTTCATACAAGGTCGGCAGGCGGGAGATAACATTCGCAGGATGGTTGACCTTATTGAAATTGCCAATAAATGTGAGGATCAAATGCTTGTGTTGAGTTTAGATGTCGAGAAGGCGTTTGATCGACTGAGATGGCCTTACCTTTTTTCTCTGCTGCAGCATCTTAATTTATCCGGCCCCTTTCTGACGGCTCTTACAAGCCTATATAGCTTCCCAATGACTTACCTGAAATTTCCTGGCCAGACTGATAAACCAATTTCGATCAAAAATGGGACCCGACAGGGTTGCCCTTTGTCCCCCCTGCTCTATGCAATCAACATTGAACCGTTGGCCAGCTATATTAGAAACAGTCCGGATATTTTGGGAATCTCTGTCAAAAACTGTGACTATAAAATTGCGTTATTCGCTGATGATGTATTACTAACGCTGACTCAGCCTGTCATTTCCCTTCCGAATTTATACACAATATTGGAGAAATATGGGGCGCTCTCGGGTCATAAATTAAATTTGAGTAAAACTGAGGCTTTGCCCTTACATATCCCACCAGTCGGCTTAAATACTCTGAAGGCAGATTTTCATTTCAACTGGAGGACGTCCTCCATAACGTACTTAGGAACTCAGATAACTCCACATTATAAAGATTTATTTAAACATAATTATGCTCCTTTGATACTTCAGACAAAGAAATTGTTGACAAAATGGGCTGGACACTCCCTATCCTGGTTTGGTAAAATTGCTTCTATTAAAATGAGTATCTCGCCCAAATTCTTGTATTTATTTGAGACCTTGCCAGTAGCAGTTCCCTATAGAGTTCTCAAAGAAATTCAGACTGCCACCAATATATCTGGAATTACCGTAGACACCGGATATCGCAATCAGTAATGCTTTCGCCGACCGATAGGGGAGGCCTGGGAGTTCCATCTTTTGCCAAGTACTATGAGGCATCGCAACTAAGGCAACTCTTGGCATGGTCACATTGGGTACCTTATACCACCTGGGGGCAAATCGAAAACCAGTGGCATGATAGAGGACACTTAAATGCGTTTATATGGAACCCGACTGGGTCTACCCCATCCATGCAGGACTTCCTTTCCTCTACAAAGCTAACTCTGCGGATATGGGAAAGGCTCAGATGGAAATTTAAACTCTCCTCCGATCGGGCCCTAGGCACGATATATCTCAATAATGCCTTTTTTCCACCCAGCCGATCAGTGGACTTTTGTTCTAGATGGTCTGAAACTCGTATGCATACTGTCAATGATTTATTGGACTCAAAAACTAAACTGATTCTACCCTTGGCTGATCTCACTAGGAGAGCTCCACACATTCGCTTGCATCTATTTGAATATTTCCAGGTCAGACATTTTGTTGCCTCGTATAGTACCAGTGCACAACATACCATTCTGACTGAATTTGAAAAAGTGGCTAGGGCCGGCCTCCCCCAAAAGGGTTTGATATCTAGGATATATAAAATGCTACAGACGAGCCCGACTCGCCACTCTTATATGCTGAAATGGGACAATATATTACCTCAGCCATTGACTGAAACAGAATGGTTCGCTATCTGGCAAAATGCTAAAAGTATGGTAACATGTGTTAAGCAAAGAGAGAATATCTACAAGATATTGATGTTCTGGTACCATACCCCGCAACAACTAAACAAATTTTTCCCTGATCATTAGGGATGTAGCGAACGTCGTAAAAAAAGTTCGCGAACATATTCGCGAACTTGCGCAAAAATGCGAGCGGTTCGCGAACGGTTCGCGAACCCCATAGACTTCAATGGGAAGGCGAACTTTAACATCTAAAAAAGACATTTCTGGCCAGAAAAATGATTTTAAAGTTGTTTAAAGGGTGCAACGACCTGGACAGTGGCATGCCAGAGGGGGATCAAGGGCAAAAATGTATCTGAAAAATCTGCCTGTGTGTGCTTGGAAGAGATAGTGTAGGGGGAGAGCTGTTAGTGATTTCAGGGACAGATGATAGTAAGTTTGCTGGCTAGTAATCTGCTTGATACTGCTCTGTATTGGAGGGACAGAAGTCTGCAGGGATTTGAGGGACATTTTAGCTTAGGTAGCTTTGCTGGCTAGTAATCTACTGTTCTCTTTAAACAACTGCCATACGTTGACCTTGTAGGCATTGTTTGCCCAGTTTTTTTGGACGCAGCCACTGAAGCACAGTTGCCAGAAAAAATATGCCATATAAATGCTGAAAATAGTAATTTTTCGCCATACGTTGACCTTGTAGACATTGTTTGCCCAGTTTTTTTGGTTGCAGCCACTGAAGCACAGTTGCCAGAAAAAATATGCCATATAAATGCTGAAAATAGTCATTTTTTGCCATACGTTGACCTTGTAGGCATTGTTTGCCCAGTTTTTTTGGTCGCAGCCACTGAAGCACAGTTGCCAGAAAAAATATGCCATATAAATGCTGAAAATAGTAATTTTTTGCCATATACGTTGAGTCAACGTATGGCAAAAAATGACTATTTTCAGCATTTATATGGCATATTTTTTCTGGCCTCTGTGCTTCAGTGGCTGCGGCCAAAAAAACTGGGCAAACAATGCCTACAGGGCAAATAATGCCTAAAAGGTCAATTTATACACTAATACAGCGATGGATACGGATTACGTAAAATATATTATGGCTGCTTGAAAAAAGTCACTCCGGTGTTTTTTCTGGAGACGGTAATATTATGGATATTTAGACAGAATGTGAACAAGGTCACACAGCTAGATGGCAGTTGGTTGAATAACACACTGGGCAAAAAATGCCTACAGGGCAAATAATGCCTAAAAGGTCAACTTATACACTACTACAGCGATGGATACGGATTACGTAAAATATATTATGGCTGCTTGAAAAAAGTCACTCCGGTGTTTTTTCTGGAGACGGTAATATTATGGATATTTAGACAGAATGTGAACAAGGTCACACAGCTAGATGGCAGTTGGTTGAATAACACACTGGGCAAAAAATGCCTACAGGGCAAATAATGCCTAAAAGGTCAACTTATACACTACTACAGCGGTAGTAAAATAAAAAAAAGTAAAATAAAAAAAAAATGAATATTAAAAAAAAAAAATTAAAGTTGGTGCTGCTGAACTACTAGGAGCAGCAGATTAGCACACCAGTCCCACTCCCCAACACTGCTAGACTAATAGCACTGGGCTCTTATAGTAGTAGTAGTAGTAGTAGTAAAACAACAAAAAAATAAATAAAAGCAGTCCTTACAAGGACTACTGTTATTGCAGCAGTCAGCAGATGAGATCAGAAGCAGGACAGCTGCCCACTGCAGCTACATACAGAGCACTGCAGTAGAAGGTAGATTACTAGCCAGCAAAGCTACCTAAGCTTAAATGTCCCTCAAACCCCTGCAGACTTCTGTCCCTCCAATAACAGAGCAGTATCAAAACGATTACTAGCCAGCAAACTTTCAACTGTCCCTGAAATCACTAACAGGCAGCAGCTCTCTCCCTACACTATCTCTTCAGCACACACAGGCAGAGTGAAAAAACGCTGCAGGGCTTCGGTTTTTATAGGGAAGGGGAGTGGTCCAGGGGAGAGCTTCCTGATTGGCTGCCATGTACCTGCTGGTCTGGGGTGAGAGGGCAAAAAAAAGCGCCAACAATGGCGAACCCAAAATGGCGAACGTCGCGCGACGTTCGCGAACTTCCGGCGAGCGCGAACACCCGATGTTCGCGCGAACAAGTTCGCCGGCGAACAGTTCGCGCCATCTCTACTGATCATCCGGATGTTTGCTGGAGAGGATGTGGGGAAGTAGGCTCACTCCACCATATTTTCTGGTCTTGTCCTATCTTACAGCATTTTTGGGAAGAGGTGATGAAGCTATTGAGCATGGTATTAGGCCAGCCAGTTACGAAGGACATTTCTACTTTTATACTTGGGAAGCCGCTCCCTAACATACGACGGAAAGTTCAGAAATTAGTTAACCACATACTGACGGCAGCTCGCCAGGCAATTGCAGCGAAATGGAAGATGTTTCACCCACCTACCCTGGCTGAAGTGCTTACTAGAGTGGAATCAAATAGGACTTTCGAATCTAGGATTGCTTACATCCGGAACACCATGACACTATTCCTGGAAATATGGTCTCTTTGGGACCTGCGGAATGTAAATTAGTTGTAGAGTCAATTGTTCATTACTGAAAACCAAACCAGGCGAAGGAGTCCTGGTCTATAGCCCCAGCCCTGTTTTGTACATTTTCTTAACTGGTCTGCTTCTTCAATTTGGTCCATCTACCCGTCATGTTGGCTACCCTTTTGTACCTCATGTGTAAACACCGACTGGCACGCTTATATATACTTATGTATATATGTATTTCATATGTCTTTTCGTATGTTTTTTGTATACTGCTGAACCCACTCATTTTCTTTTCTTCTTTTTGTTTTTTTTTCTTTGAATGCCTTTTTTTTGTTTTCTGATGAAAAATTTCAATAAAACTATAAGTTACAAAAAGAAAGCTTATGGGGAAGGTCCCCATAGGCTAACATTGATGCTCGTTAGGTTTAAAGTGCCGAAGTAGGTAGTCAAAGTTTTTTTAAAGAGACAGTACTTCGACTATCGAATGGTCCAATAGTCGAACGATTTTTAGTTTGAATCGTTCGATTCGAAGTCGTAGGTCAAAGTGCCTATTCGATGGTCAAAGTACCCAACAAAAACTTTGAAATTTGAAGTTTATTTACTTTGAATCCTTCACTCGAGCTTAGTAAATGTACCCCTATATGTTTCGAGCATAGCTCTTTATCAAATGTATGTAGGTATGTATTGGCTTTGGAATAACACATCTGACTGATTTTCTTTCACTTTTTTAATATTAGTACTGTACATACTGTACATCACCTTAAAGTTTAACCTCTACATAGTGTTTCTCATTTCTGAAATAAATAAAAAGGTCTCTTTCTGAGAGGTTATTTTGTTATAGAATACATTAAATAAAATTAGCTGTTCCACACTGTGCACAATTTACAACTGGAAAAACTAATTTCGCTATACATACAGGATGTATATTTTAAATGGAATTCAGTAGCTGAGAAAATGTAGTAACAGCAGTATTTGCAGTATTTCTCTTTTTTGTAGTGCTTAAAGAAATTGGTAGCAAAATTCAGGGCACAATATTTGTGAACAGAATAATGCTACTGCAATCACAACAGGAACAGAATTCACTTATTTTTTCATAGCTCTTAAGTACAAAAAAGGGTCTATTTTTGTTTTCATTTATTTGCTTGTTTCTATTAAAAAATTCAAATAAATATATTGTTATTTTCCTTGTCATACTGTATATCCAGATATAGGTGTCCTGCTGAGTGAAAATACCTTATTGCCTTGAGCTGTCATTTTGGAAGATGTCAGATGTTTAAACCTGTTTCTTACATTTTAATACCCATTTGAGGTCTAAAAACAAAAAGAAAGTAACAAAAATAAATAAATAAATATATATATATATATATATCGGATTTTAATATTAGTACTGTACATACTGTAGATTACATTAAAGTTTAACCTCTACATAGTGTTTCTAATTTCTGAAATAGATAAAAAGGTCTCTTTCTGAGAGGTTATTTTGTTATAGAATACATTAAATAAAATTAGCTATTCCACACTGTGCACAATTTACAACTGGAAAAACTCATTTCGCTATACATACAGGATGTATATTTTAAATGGAATTCAGTAGCTGAGAAAATGTAGTAACAGCAGTATTTGCAGTATTTCTCTTTTTTGTAGTGCTTAAAGGAGAAGGAAAGGTAACAACTAACTACGCCTTATCAGAAAGGTCCATCTAAATATACCAGTAAACCCCCAAAGTAATATTGCTCTGAGTCCCCTGTCAAAAGAAACACTGCATTTCTTTCCGTCTATTGTGTACACATGGGCTTCTGTATCAGACTTCCTGCCTTCAGCTTAAACCTCATTGCCCTGGGCAAGAGCATACTCAGTTTGCTCCTCTTCTCCCCCTCCCTTTTCTACTGTAATCTGAGCCCAGAGCAGGGAGAGACTCAGGCAGGAAGTGATGTCATACCACATTAATACTGCAGCTCCTATTCTAAACAAACAGAGAGTTTCTAGAGCTTTTTACTCAGGTATGGTAAAATATTCTACAGAATAAATATGGCATTCTAGTTTGCACTATTGCAGCTAATCTATTGGCAATAAAATGCCTCCGTAGCTTTCCTTCTCCTTTAAAGAAATTGGTAGCAAAATTCAGGGCACAATATTTGTGAACAGAATAATGCTACTGCAATCACAACAGGAACAGAATTCACTTATTTTTTCATAGCTCTAAAGTACAAAAAAGGGTCTGTTTTTGTTTTCATTTATTTGCTTGTTTCTTTTAAAAAATTCAAATAAATATATTGTTATTTTCCTTGTCATACTGTATATCCAGATATAGGTCTCCTGCTGAGTGAAAATACCTTATTGCCTTGAGCTGTCATTTTGGAAGATGTCAGATGTCTAAACCTGTTTCTTACATTTTAATACCCATTTGAGGTCTACAAACAAAAAGAAAGTAACAAAAAAAAACAAATAAAAAAAAAAAAAAAAAAAAATATATATATATATACATATATATATATATATATATATATATATATATATATATATATATATATATATATATATATATATCTCGGATTAATATGTTTTACCATTTTTTTTAAATAATAATAGATTTACTTTAATGTGTTCTAATGTTCAATGCAATCTTTGCATATCACTAATCACTAGATGCACAACAAATAAGGCAGAAGAGAATGTACAGAATGCACTATGACAAGTTGCTTAGTCATTATGTCTGGAAGGATAGGTTACAAATACACAAGATTTTGATAGGTGTTGGCATTAATGTAAACATTGTACTTTAAGTTCTCTGACATTATGGGGCCGATTCACTAAGGGTCGAATATCGAGGGTTAATTAACCCTCGATATTCGACTAGGAACTAAAATCCTTCGACTTCGAATATCGAAGTCGAAGGATTTAGCGCAGATAGTACGATCGAACGATCGAAGGATTATTCCTTCGATCGAACGATTAAATCCTTTGAATCGAACGATTCCAACGATCGAAGGAATATCATTCGATCAAAAAAAGTTAGGCAAGTCTATGGGGACCTTCCCCGTAGGCTAACATTGACTTCGGTAGCTTTTAGATACCGAACTAGGGGGTCTTTTTAAAGAGATAGTACTTCGACTATCGAATGGTCGAATAGTCGAACGATTTTTACTTCGAATCCTTCGATTCGAAGTCGTAGTCGAAGTAGCCCATTCGATGGTCGAAGTAGCCCAAAAAAACTTCGAAATTTGAAGTTTTTTTACTTCGAATCCTTCACTCGAAGTTAGTGAATCGGCCCCTATGTCTATAAATTGCAGCCTTTTCATTTTTGCAGTAAGGCTGATGCTGCTGTCTTCAGCTACTACATTTATTGGTTGAAGCAATATTTTACTAACAACTGGACAGGATTCAAGGGTAGCATTACTTAAATTGGTAAAAGAATATTAAAAGACAGAATCAGAAGCACAGTTAGCAATATTTGAATGGCAAGTATGCAATGCTTTGTATAACAATGTGTCCACATGTTGACATGATTTTTATTTTGAGGGCAGTTTTATTTAGGTTCAAGTTGTGTTTTCCAAGGAAATTTTGAGTTTTAAAGGTTACTTTTGTGTCAACGCCATCATGATGTTAGAGTTTTATTCAGAGGGTTTCACTTGAAAACTCGATCAATTCGAGTTTTCGGGCTGTTAACCCTGAACTCGCTTATTCAAGTTTTTTCCATTCAAGTTTTTTTCCTTAAATTAGATACCATTTAAGTTTATTCGAGGTCTAACAAATAACTCTAAAATTCGACCTTTGATAAATAACCCCATTAATGTTCTACTTCCATCTGAGTACTGACAAGTCACAAGGTTAAATTGTCATGTCATTGTTATATCATAATTTTATATGGTATAAGTTAAGGTGCACATTTACTGCCTACACCTGTTGGAGAACAGAGAGAATAATGTCACCACAAGAAAACCATACTATTAGAAATAAATATAAACATACATATAATTAATACAAAGCAATTAGGGGGTAAAAGATCACTCTGAGATAATTATGATTTTGTTTAAATCAATCACATTGGCTTATCTGACTGATCAGATTGGATAGGATTTTTAAGGATTTGTAAACAGATAAAATGGCTGGGATTCTGGCAAGAATTGTTTGGGCTTCCTATATGATTAATCAAAAAATCTCACAAATACAATAAGCAGTGGACGTCTTACAAACTTACATCCAATGTCACTATATTTCTACAGTAAAACATTTACCACAGTTTGTTGGTAGTACTCATTTGGCATTTATTGTATAGTGATTATTATTTCAATTATTATAACTTCTGTGGTATGCTACAAACTTTTAACTAGGTGAGTATATTTTAGCTGGCTATAGTAGGGATATGTAAATAAAGTACATTTTTCAGATTTAAGATTATCTACCCACTTTTGTATATAGTATAGTGAACAATGTACACACTATATAATTTATATTGGAAGTCACCTCATAGTTTTGTTCATATATAAAAAAGCTTTAACAAAGGTCACAGAACTCTGATGTGACTTCCATTATTCTTATACAATTAATTGGGGGTACCTTATCCATTACAATTTATACATGGAATTGATAGCTTCTACATCTTGTTTTAACATATATAACATACTGCAGATAATTACTTTTATGTTACAGAACTGTAAATTATCTCCGTCTCTGCACTGCCATCAAATCAGTGGTGGGCAGCAGATTTAGAATTTATATAAAATGGTGAATGTATGCATATGAATATTCACCAACTATTTCTGGTTTGCTAAAGGTTAAATGAGTAATAGGAAGAAAAAGCTTTGGGCTATGCCATCATGCTTACCAGGATGGCAACACTCAAACCTTTTATATTATTGTTAATTATGAGAAAAGCAGGTTATAAATGTTTTGGGACAGAGGTTAAACCTCTGTGTAATATGGACTAAATAAAGGCAGAATATTTACCAGACTGTATCTCTGTATTCTCTGTAATGTTTCTTATACAGTACATCAGGCCAGTGACATGGATTTTGCTAAAGAGATACAATTTAAATACATTATCTGTAGATCATTCTTAGAATACTCACATTTTCTCTTTTTAATATTTTAACCCATACCTGTGCCTTCTACATAAAACTACATAAATACACAGGCCAATGCTAACTGCCAGTACTAAAGTCGAGTACTATAGTCTACTATTCTCTGAAACCTTCAATTGACATTATGCAGTTTTTTTTGTACAGAAATAAAGGAAATGTAATAAGTGGATATAAGTACAGTAAATCCAAAATAGCAGGCAGCTTAGTTAACATTTAGGGGCAGATTTATTAAGGGTTGAATAGTAAATTAGAATTTAATTTGGTGTCATAATTCACACAGTATTTTATAATCAGGAGTCCAGTAGGTTCAAAAGGCCATCAACCCACAACATTTTTATATAAAAAGATATATGTCCCAAGACTCATCTTCAGTAAAAACAAATATTTATTATTCACATTTTTTAAAAAGTATTATGATACATGCTGACCCCACATGGCCCACCTTACGCATTTCGCACCCTCCGGTGCTCAATAGGAGACACCTATGACTAAGCGCCGGAGGGTGCGAAATGTGTAAGGTGGGCCATGTGGGGTGAGTATGTATCATAATACTTTTTAAAAAATGTGAATAATAAATATTTGTTTTTACTGAAGATGAGTCTTGGGACATATATCTTTTGATATAAAAATTTTGTGTCATAATTCACACATACAAATTTTAATCCCCCAATTCGAATGTAAATTCAAATGTGAGATTTATCACATCTCGACCATATTCGCCACCTAAAAACTGCCAAATTCATTTACAAGTCTATGGCAGTAGTCTATTGACCGATTGTTATAGGTTAATAGCCATCCTGACATTCAAGTTTTTTTTGGAGGAAATATCGATTTGAGTTTCAATCATATTCGAATACAAAACAAATTTTCAGATCATCCCCATTCAATTTAATTTTAGACATTCAATTTTTTTTCATAAATAACCTCCTATTTGAGTTGTAAGCAGTGCTGGAATTGGCGGGATGCAAAGATCTTGCATACCGGAGCTGTGCATGTTGCAAATTTGTGTCGGTCCACGTCAGAGTACAGTGGGAAGATGAGGCTGCACACCTCGGACGTGTCGGGCAGGGGGGACGTCAGTATAAGGACTCCCATGCTGTTACTACCAGCCAATCACCTTAGCCTCTTCTGGCCAACGTGCACAGCCAGTTGGGAAATGTAGTTTTAACACTCTTGCCGTCAAGTTTATCAGCCAATGATAGCACCGCTTTGCCATTACCTCAGTCCCCTGAGGAGGTGTAAGATGTTATATGAACACACACAGTGATTGATGATGCAGGTCTGGCACCAATTGCATCTTTTGCTTTTGAACTTCCTTTGTCCAAGCTGCATCAGGTAGAGCACGGGGAGGGGGGGCAGGAACAAGAGCAACAGAAGAGCCAAGCAGCAGCAGACTTGCTGCCCCTGACTGATTTGAATTTTCCACCCACACTGGCTCTGTAAGCTGGGCTCTGGACTTGCTAAAAGGAAAATTGGTGGCTCAGTGACCCCCCATCTGTCCTTCTTTCATCCACCTAAGCACAGGGAGATACTGCTAAGAACTTGGACTGTTTTTTGCCCCAAAGCTTTCTGGATAATAGGTTTCCACATAAGGGATCACATACCTGTTGGTCTTACTTTGTACACAATATATACAGTAGTTTGTGCCATTGTGCAGTGAATGTATTACAGTAAAACCTATTTCTGAAAAAAAACATTTTTATGCATCAAAAACCTTCAACATTCCTGGTGTCATAATAAATTATTTCTGTAAATGAAATTTGCAATTTAACAACTCTCTAATGGATGATGTTACAAAAAGAAATTAAATTTTGAATTCTTATTTTTGTAAAATTGTTATGGATATTGGGGGGTAGGTAATAAACATTCATCATAGGAAACTGCATCTGATTGTCTATATTTTCTGAATTTTCAGTGTAAGCCTCATTTGGGGGGGGATATTTTCCTTTTAAGTAAAATTCAGTCTTTACAGTATTTCTATTATTTTCACTGCTCGTGTTAGTGTACAACAGCCATTCATGTGCACTTTTTTGCACTATGCCTTTGGCAGGTATTTATTATATACTTTTTATTATTACATTTTTTTCATTCTAGAGAGGGTGTTTTCTACACGTAGTTGCACATTTACTAATGGTCGAATATCGAGGGTTAATCAACCCTCGATATTTGACCCTTGAAGTTAAATCCTTCAACTTCGAATATCCAAGTCGAAGGATTTAGTGCTGTTCGATCGAACAATTACATCCTTCGAATCGAACCATTCAAAGGATTTTATTCCATCGATCGAATGATTTTCCTTCAGATCAGAAATTGGCTAGAAAGCCTATGGGGACCTTCCCCATAGGCTAACATTGATGCTCGGTAGTTTTTATGTGGCGAGGTAGGTGGTCGAAGTTTTTTTTAAAGAGACAGTACTTGGACTATCGAATGGTCGAATAGTCGAACAATTTTTAGTTCGAATCATTCGATTCAAAGTCGAAGGTTGAAGTAGCCAATTCGATGGTCGAAGTAGGCAAAAAAATACTTCGAAATTCGAAGTAGTTTTTATTCTATTCCTTCACTCGAGCTAAGTAAATGTGTCCCCAAGTGTTGTATGGTATACTAAAGAAAAATAATTGCTATGGCCCCAATTCACATGTTTTGATCATTAAGCATAATTACCTTTATTATAAAGGGAAATAATGTATTAAAATTATTTATGTTCCTTTAGTTATTGGAAAGCTTAAATCCATCATGCTTCATTATCTTAAGGCCGGGGAATGTAGTTTAACAACATCTGGAAGGTGCAGATTAAAGAAAACTTTAATTTACAAATGACCTTTCCGGTGAATTTGATCTTCATTTAAGCCCAAACCCAAATTCTTATGAAGTTATGTGTTTTGTTGATTATGGTCTCTTGACATTCCTCTATAATCTTCTAAAGTTGTTGAGCAGAAGTTGAGAAGAATCACAATATAACTATGTAAATAAGTCAAGTGCACTGAAACTATACTGAAGCTTGTAAAAAGTCATGTTTAGCTAGGCTTAATTATCCATGTTAATTAATATTAAACCACAGGGGCTTTCACTTCAGTATATCATTTACTGTGTTTTTTTTTGTTTCTTTCTTTTTTGTGCAAATTAAGTTGGCATCTATTTAAGAAAGAAATAGCCACAAAGACAAATGTTACAATGAAAGGATTTTACTTACCGATGCATAAAGCACATGATTATTGATTTATAGATATTAGCCAAATTGCAACTTTGCAAAGCCTTAAGCTATCAATACTTCAAGGTTGAGAGAATCATTATTTGTTAATCCTTGTAACTCCCAATCTACTATTTTGCCTAAGAAGTAGAAGATAAATACCCTAATCATTGGCTATTTTGTTTTTTTGACATCTGTAATTTTCTTACTTTCAGACATAGTTCTGCCCCTTTTCATTAGCACACACGCCGACAAAGCAGAATAAGATAGGAAATGGTTAATCCAATGTGAAAAATGGGAGAGTGTAACTTTTTGTGTTTGATACCTAATAGTTTCTCAATAAGCGACACATTTGTAACATTAATAACAATTTTTAGCATGCTTAGATGAATTAAGTAATGTAAGGCTACAATGTGTCTTGTTTTTAACTTAGGGGTTTGGTAACTTGTTTCTAACTTGCTGTTTATCTTTGAACATATGTTATGCACTGTTGAATGAAGGTGTTAATTGTTTAATTTACTTTGTTTGTGACACTGATTATGTGAGATCGTTTTAGCTGATGTTTCCTGCCAGTGATTGTGAATCATGTGGCACTTTGAGAAAGGCCTTGAGGAGGCTGAAACGTCAGTCCTGTGTAACTAATAAATTATGAATTTTTTATAAGACCTGTGAGTGCGGATCTTTCTACAGTTGTTGCAGCTATTTTGTTGTTTCTGCACCCAGGCATATCAATTATTTTTATCAAGAGTGTTGGCAACCCTTGGAGCTATATATATATATATATATATATATATATATATATATATATATATATATATATATATATATATATATATGTATATATATATAAAATTGCAGAAAGGACCAGCACTCCGTTTTCCAAAAAAATCAATGATTTATTCAAAACTCACACTGTGAGTTTTGAATAAATCATTGATTTTTTTGGATAACGGAGTGCTGGTCCTTTCTACAATTTTATATACCTAATTTTGACCAAGCACCCGGCAAAAACGAGATGTGAAGGAGTGAGGGTATCATCTGTGATTTCATTATATATATATATATATATATATATATATATATATATATATATATATATATATATATATATATATATATATATACATATACTTTAGCTATTGTCTTATTGTATTATTATTGTCTTATTGTATTATTGTACATATACTTTAGCTATTGTATTAAGAGGGATTTATTGATGGGAGGAGAGGGTAATTATTCCCCTTTATGAAGCACTGGTAAGCTGATAAAGTGTCTCAATTATGAAGAAAGGTTGGCTAAGATTAGACCATTGGATTGGTGCTTAAAGGAACAGAAACACCAATTTTTTAATGCTTCATTCCCCAAAACAGCTATAATAGGTAAGGCTTACTTCCCCTTTGTTTTTTCCAAATCTTCAGCTTGAATTTGACTTTCAAAGGGCCCCATAGGAGAAAGGCGAAAAGGCAATGGCAGCTTGAATTCCTCTGTGCACTGAAACAGAAGTCAGTGAGTACCGATAACTTAAAGCACCTAAGTTACAAACATTTAGTCACTTTTTTTCAGCATCTGCAGCTTAAATATATGCTCACATCATTACCCCCAAAGCTGTCTGAAGGAATAGAAATGGAAGATCTAAAAAAAACCAAGGGAAGTAAGCCTTACCTATTATTATAGGGGGAAATAAGTACAAATAATAAAAAAAAAAAAAAAAAAAATATGGTGTTACTGGTCCTTAAAGAGGGAATATTATAACTATGTATATATATATATGTGGTGATCATACAATAAACTCTCTAAAAATACTTTATGCCTCAGTAGGTTTTTCCTGCAGACATGAGAGCTTGCATTGAGTATAAAAAAAACAAAAACTGCATGATACAACTGATTAAAATAAAAGCTAGCATTTTAAACATTGGTGGATATCGGGGCCAATGGTCATCAGGGATAGTTAAGTGAGAACTAAGAAGGAAGCTGGTAATAGGGAATAAGCAAAACAAGCAATGATGGTGCTGGCAGAACAGGTTTACAATCTTTATTTAGGTAAAGTCAGGACAGACAAAATAAACAGATCAGGCAAGGTAATTAATATGAAAGTCAGGCATGGTAGGTAAAACATGAAAGATTAGCACTGATTGCAGGCTGGGCAGGCAATACAGGCATGTCTTTGAAAGATAGCTCATAGAACAAGTTAATCCAGGGTCTGGTCTAATTGCCATCTTGGAATCAGCAAGGAATGTTTTCCTCCTCTGAGGCAGATTGAAGCAGCTTCAGATGGGGTATTTTGCCTTCATCTGGATCAACTACCAGTTAGGCGGGTTATATATAGACTTAAGGTTAAACTTGAAGGATGTGTCTTTTTTCAACTTAACTTTCTATGTAATACTGGCACTGGAAAAAGGCAAGGCCCAAGGCAAGGTAACAAAGCATTTTAAGCAAAGTTCACAGGTAAAGGTCAGGGCAGGTAGATTTTCAGTCCAGGAATCCAACAGCAATAGTTTTAGAACAAGGTAAGAGGGATCTATCATCAGACAAGAGCAGAAATCAAGACCACAGTGACTGCAATGAACTATACCAGTTGTATAATTCATTGCAGCTGATGCCTAATTAATAATGCTAGAATCATAAAGTGTCCTAGTGGGTCTTTAACATGGGAAAACCAGTTGTATTTAGTATGTCTGTCTATTCAGCAGTAAGGTCAGAGAACCCCAGCATACAAAGCTTAGGGCTTAGAGGTAAACCAGAAGGGAAATGTGTCTCTTGAAAGTGATAGAGGTACATAGAGTTTTCCAGAATATTCAGTATGATTAACTTAAGTTTTTTAAAAAAATACACAGAACAGACTTAACAAACCATGCTCTTCCCCAATAAATTATATATATATATATATATATATATATATATATATATATATATATATATATATATATATATATAATGTGTAGCACTGACTGAATATTAGCTTTAAGCTTATCTGGATTACTCTGAACACTGCAAAAACTGATTGGCAGTAAAGAATTAATCTGGAGAATTTTAATATCTTTCTCTCTATATTGTATGACAAATGTGGATTGCATTATGAATATGAGTGCCCCCCCCACAAATCATAAATTACAGCATGACTTTCATAGTGACTTTTCAAATTCAGAACTTTGTAACGCTACCTGTTCACTCTTCCCTACCATTGTTAGTAAAAAATAAATATCTTTATACCTTCTGTGAGTTGCCTGCAGTGCACTTCTGTGTCTCAATAGAAAAGGAAATAACAGTACCTGCTGTCCATATATATATAACAGCTTAATTTCCTTTGGCTAACTCACAAGCCTTGTCAAGGCAACCAATTATGCTTGTTGTGCTGAAAAGTGAGGTGGGAATTGGCCACTGGCTAGTACCTCTGTCTGGCTTACAATGGCATACGAGGTTCTATGGGTTCCGTATTTGTACAGCCTTGAACCATCCATTTATAATAACTTGTCAGGGTTGGGTAATGGAACCTCTTGGACAGGGATGGCTACTCTCCTCCTCCATGTGAATGACATGTGAGAGATGTTGGGGAAATTCACTAATATAGTAGTGTGTGTATGTTCACCTTTACGGTAAGTCTGAGTGAGTTAGGGGGAAATCTTGAAGGTCCCATGTCAGACAATGAGCTCCTGCTGTCAAGGGTTAAGGTTATTCGACTACAAGTATGTGGTGAATGAATCAACAGAACTTCCTATCTCTGTGGTAAAGTACTAACCTAAGGTAATCATTGGAAATTGGAAATTGCTGTCATCATTGGTATACTTTTCATAATAGCTGATATCTTTTGGCACATCTGGCAACATACACTCCTTAGGTTCTACATGAAAACGACACCTTCTGGGAAGATATAAGGCTTCTCTGGGAGAAATGGGCCTTTGAACAGCTGAAATTGATCATGTGGTATCAAGTATTTGCCTGCCAAAGTTCCAAGAAAATGGGGAGTAACAGTAAGGAACCATAACTGTAGGTCTGACTCTCAGGGAGACAAGCAGACACTTGGTTATGAATCATTGAGAAATTGCCAGAATGGAATCAGATGACCAAGGGAGATACATTTTGTCAAGTGCCAATTGAAGGAAGTTTCAGATTAAACATAGAGACATATTTTGGAGAGCTTTTGGATTCTGGAATATGGCCAGCACGCACCAGAGATTAATGATCTTGAGAGTGTGTGCTTGTTTTACCAGACTTTAGGAATTTCCTAATATAAGAGAGATTGAGCAGGCAGTTAAGACTCGTCAATGCCGGGAATTTAGCAATGTGAGCAATGGAGAGGAGGGAGGAGCGAACAACAGAGGGGAGAGGAGGGAGGGTGACAGGAGGGAAGGGGAGTAAGACTGAGGGGTGCAGACTACAAGTAGGCAGAAGAAAATTTTAAAGGTAGCTGCCCAGTGCCCCCCTATCATTGTGCCCTAGGCAGCTGCCTCTTTTGCCTACCCCTAGTTCCAGCCCTGGTGAGCACTGCGCACTGGTCCAATACCACATAACGTTCAAAATGTAAAGACGTGCACAGTATCTCACTTCGAACATTTATTTGTGCAAAATCACCAATACACATAGTATAACACTAAGCCATTAAAAATTCACATGAAAACATTCACTCATATCACACCACAAGGCAGTGTACTCCCCTATCTGCATACCTCATCTCAGCCTTATGCGTTTTGCGCTATTGGGCGCTTCATCAGAGGAGGAAAGCTATTACAACAGGATTGTACTACATTTGCGGAAATAGGGCTTATGCATGGCGCCCTATGGGAGCATATGGCAACTATATCATAGGATGTATGGCACCAATTCTAAGACCACAATCAGAAATCTCATTTCTGCCGCAACATCTTGAAAGGGATAGAAATAAAAGGGAATTGAGACAAAGCATGGATGTGGTTTCTGTGTTGGACAAGGTGGGGAATTCGTTTGGCACATCAATTAAACGAATACTTATTGGCCACACAAGGTGGAGTCTGTGCCGTAATAGGAGATAAGTGTTGAACCTGGATCCAAAACTCTCATGACTTGATCAAAGTACACCTTGCCAAAGTAAGGGAATTGTAACAGAAAGCTAGGGATATTTCTCTGGAGTGGTAAGATACTTTCTCGTGGCTAGGAAACGTGGAAACATGGCTAGGAAATGTTTTTAAGACCTTTATGGCACAAATTGTGTGATTATACTCATAGTGTTTTACTTCATTTCATGATTATCATCTGAAAACAGACAACGTAGAAGATTCCAGGGGATGCTTCACAGAACATTTACTAATAATTAAACAAGCACATTGAACACTGATTGGTTGATACAGAGATTTCTTTATCCTATGATTCAAGGTGGCATTTCCTCATTGCTAATGAAGTTGGTTGCCTGACACTTTCCTGTGACATAGGAAGCCAGGTATTGTGGAAAATCTATTCCAAAGCATGGTCACATTGTAGATGAAGTGAAATAAGACACATGTCCATCCATTTCAACCTGTCTGTTTAACTAGAAGCTTGCCTAACTGCTAGTTGATCCAGAGAATGGCAGTAGAAAGGAAAATGCTCAGGTTGAATTTGCAAACACAGGGATAAATCTAGACTGGAAGAAGACTGTGGAGAGCAAGGCTAGAAGACAAAGATAAATCATGGCCTCAGTTTAAAAGATTGACACAAAATCGAGTTTTGTGATTCATCCCAGTGATGGAAGAGATGTCAAACTACAATATTATAGCTATATATAGATATAGCTTAGTATAGTATCACATATAGACGAATCAAACAAATTAATAGCAACTTTAAATACAATCATTTTAATTAATCTCTTTCCTAAAAAAGCTCTATATACCCCTATGTTGAAGCAGCCCTTAGAATATCAAAATGAAGAATGAAGTCAACAACTGATTAAATATTTTCACAACCACAGGCCTTAGAAAAGACCCTCAAATTTCATGTTTGTTGACTTCAAAGCAGCATATGAGAGTATAAGCAATGAACAACCTTAACAGTCTACAAAAACTTGTAAAGACCTGTAAAGATGACTGTTGAGAACCGAAATGGGGCGGAGGGATGCTCCTGCATTAAGAAGGTAGTAAGATAAGCCTGGATCAGTACCATTCTTTTAAAAGCATATGCATGATGTTCATATGATAAGACTGACTGAACAATGTTTATGAAACATGGGACAAAATCACAAGTGACTATGACTTCAGACCACATTTTTTGTCAATTTTTGATTCACTGTCTAGTCTGAAAACAATGGGGAAAATGTAATAAAATGTGAGAAAAGAACAAATTTGCTCACAAATAAGAATCCAAATTTGCATGTTGCAATGTAATATTCTTCATTAGGCTTTTATTGCATTGCAAATCCCAATTGCACATTGCAAACTTTGAAGATGTGCTTGAAGGTGGTATAAACTTTTGGAGCAAATATAACTTTTTCAGTAAGAACTTTTATTACTTACACTGCTCACTATCGCAAACTATAACATTCTCACTCGCTATTCTACTGTCGTGTGAGGGGCTTGCAGAACATTCGCAAAGGCAAAATTGTTTACAATTGAGATTTGATTTGCAAATATTTTTTCATTCGCGACGTATATTACATTCCCCCTAATGAGTATATTGTATAGATGATGATCTACGTGGGCACTTAGTTGATCAGATGCTAATGCTTGCTTATATTTGCAAGAAAAATACTGCGGCTCAGTTATGAACACAACGCAGAATAATTTGCACAGTGAAAATATTTGCCCTGCACATGGTTATATGTATAAACCTGACTAAGAGTGGTGTATTTAATGCACAAACAAAATTTCTTATTTTTATTCACAATGCAAAAAGGTATAATTGCAAATCGCAAATATTTATGCACACACTCTGCATTTGAGTTGTGCCAGAACTGGCAGAGTAAATATTTGCAAAACAGTTTTTTCAAATTGCGAAATTAAATTATTGTCACCGATATTTTAGTGCACCTCCTTGCACAGTGGCAAACACCCATCTCATTTGCAAGCCATTTGCGAGTATTTTTTGCGCAATGTGAATTCACAAAAAAAAATAAAATGGAAAGACAGCTACAGCAGTGCAATAATTCAGAGTTCAGGAAAAAACATGGCCAATACAACCATTTGCGAATAAATACGTGCTGCATGAACTTTATAAATGACCCCCACTAATTTTTTTTAAAGGCAAGAATAAATAATGAAGGGGGAGATATAACTATAAACCTTATGAAGCCTATGCCAGAACCATGCAGTCATAATTAAAGCTGGGTGTCTCAATGTGGTTATTGTGTTCTAAACCACAGGGCAAGAAAAGACTAGGAAGGCCCGAAAATAGGAAGACAGTGTTACAAGTGATGCAAAGAAGCTAGGAGTTCCAAACTGGAAACTTTCAGTGGGAACTATTGCAAAAACGTGATGACAAGTAACAATTGGGGCATTTTGCATTGCTTAAAATTGGAAATTCATGGATATTCATCATATCCATGCTGGCAGTGAGAGCACCACCTAAGGAACTGAATACCCACACTCTCTACCATTCTATCAGGAAAAGGAAGGAGGTCAAGCCAGCACTAGTATACTGGTTCTGGTAAATGGTCAATCTTGACCCCCAAAAATCCATTTGGTTATCAGTGTGGATGGTGTGTTCCACACCAGTAGACCCACTGTTGGTGGAGGCTGTGGCTGCTACTGCTAGGGATGCACTAAATCCATATTTTCAAGATTCTGTGTATCTTGAAGGCCTATTCCAGCTCTGAGCATCGGAAATTACAGACCCTCCTCTCTTTGGCTCATTGCATTGAATTACCCTAGCCTTTCCTTGTACCATGGTCTAGCCAGGTGGCCATCCAGTAATCTTTAATGGTATTTAATGTTATTTATGTAGGAATCACTCCTTAGTGAGCTCTGAATATGGGAAGTCAAGTAGAAGATATACCCCAAACCAACGTCTTCCTGACTGCCATCTGTTTATACCACATCATCCCCCATCTCTCTGAAGGGATCTTTACAGATGTTAAGAAAATATGCCAGTTAAAATATCCCTTATAGGCTGGCATCAAAACTAAAAACGTTATTGAAAAAGGCTTCAATCTGGCAAAATAATATGCACGAGCAATCTTTAAAGGGGTCGTTCACCTTTAAGTTACCTCTTAATATGATATAGAATGGCTATTTCTAAGCAACTTTTCAATTGGTTCTTATTATTTATTTTTTTAAGTTTTTTAATTATTTACCCTTTTCTTCTGACTCTTTCCAGCTTTTAAATGGGGGTCACTGACAGCTTCTAAAAACAAATGCTCTGTAAAGCTACACATTTTTTGTTATTGGTACTTTTTATTATTCATCTTTCTATTCAGGCCTCTCCTATTCATATTGCAGTCTCTTATTTAAATCAATGCATGATTGCTAGAGTAATTTGGACATTAGCAACCAGTCTGCTGAAACTGCAAACTGGAGAGCTGCTGAATAAAAAGCTAAATAACTCAAAAACCACAAATAATAAAAAAAACTAATTGCAAATATCACTCTCTGCTACGTACTAAAAGTTATCTCAAAGGTGAACGACCCCTTTAAGCAAGAGTTAGTTTACTAATCACATGGGGTATCATTCTGAAAAAACTTGCAAATCTTCTTTATTTTACCCAAATGGGCTTTTGAAAGGAAGAAAAACTTTGCAAGCTTTTAGGTGCAATCTTAAATTGGCCCTAATTATCAGTATGACCTTTCTCACATGCTAACATTTTTGCAAGCAAAAACTTAAATAACTATAGATTGTATATTGAAAAAGACATTCAATAGATTGTATATTGAAAAAGACATTCACAGTGCCCCATGTAGTGTGCAAAGTGCAAAACATGGCAGAAATTCATTCTGAAGTGAGGAAACAAAAATGCCCTTCAATGTTCCCTCAAATTAGTGAATACAGTGAATAATCATGTAGAACATCATGGAATGTATTATATGGCAAAAAGGCACTTTTCTAGGTTACATTGCACTTGCAGCTGTTCATCAGGGAAAAGTAAGGTTATCAACATCTATCACCTAAGACAGATAGATATAGTTTTGCTTAAATCTTCATACATGGGTGTGGAAGGAAATGTTTGTTTGGAGAGGTTACTAATATAAGGCTTTACATTGGAAATCCTTTAAATATACTGTATGTGACTATCCAGCAGCTGGTATTTTTCTGGTGATGCTTGACCTCCTTAAATCTTCACTGTTCTCTTCCCATGTCTTCAAACTAAAATGATGGATCTAAACTAAAATTTAAATAACACAAAAGGGAAGTCTGCTAAAAATCTATGTTGCAAAATTAATTGTGTGTGAAAAAACACCACTTTGTTCATTACTGTCATTACCATTTCTGCTGCTTTAAATGACAGATCAGTTCCTGAAATCTAAAGGGGTGACCTTTAACACATTGTTTGTTTTCTAGGTCATCTCCTGTTATGTCTACTATGGCCATTAATGTTCTTATAAAGAGTAATCATGACCCCCTAGCAAGTGGCTTTTCTCTAGAGAAAACAGGTCCACACCTTGATAGGATTTCCTCATACTGTAATTGTTCCATTCCAATTACCAGTTTAGTTGTACATTGCAACTAAATTAAACATTTCAACCATTAAAAAAGCCTTTTTAAGAATTGGGACCCAAAACAGCATCAAGGTAACTTACTTACACACCCATTTGTGATAAAAGGCACAATGTTTGCACAGATGATGTAGCCCATAGCAGTAAATAAGATGTTTGCTTTAAATAGATGACCAGTAAATGCTACCTGCTGATTGGTTGCTAGACTGTAGGAGGCAAATTCACTATGCGCCGAAGCGCCTAACGCTACCGTCAATTCGCTACCGTTGGCCATTTTCGTGACTTCACAAATTCACTAACGGACGCTGGCGTAACTTCGCTAGTGTAACTTCGCACCCTTACGCCTGGCGAATTTGCTCAAGGACGTAACTACGCAAATTCACTAACGCGCGCATTGTTCTGAACGCTACCTTTTACGCTAGACTTCCTTCGCCACCTCAGACCAGGCGAAGCGCAATAGAGTAGATAGGGATTTCTTCATAAAAAGTTCAAATTTTTTCTAAGTCCCAAAAAACGCTGGCGTTTTTTCTATATTATGGGCGATAGGCTGAAAAAGATCAAAACATTTTTTGGGGCTCCCCTCCTTCCCCCCTACATTTCCTAACTCATGGCAACTTAACTATACAGTGGGCACATGTGTAGGGCAAAATAAAAATTTTATTTGATGTTTTGAAGGTTTCCCAGGCATTTGTAGTGCTGCTACATATTCCTCCATTGAAATTTGAATTTGGCGCCGTATGCAAATTAACCATCACTAGCGTAACTTTGCTTCGCTTAGCGAATCAACACTAGCGCAACTTCGCAACCTTACGCTACCCCTGAGCGCAACTTTGGATTTTAGTGAATTTGCGAAGTGCTGGCGAAACCGCGCCTGGCGAAGTGCGGCGAAGTTACGGCTGGCGCAACTACGAATCTTAGTGAATGTCTCACTAGGTGTTTTAACCTTTAGCAAACGTTGCATTTTTTATTAGATAATCCCCATAGAAGACCATTATATCTCAGCAGAAGAAATACTTCTCCTACTCATATTTATACAGAAATGCAAGCAATTGAGGAACTCTGCTATGGCTTCGCTCACAGCGCAACACTTCGCCAGGTGTAGGTTTGCCAGGACAACGCTAATTCACTAAAATCCGAAGTTGCGTCCAGGGTGCCAACTCTGGCAAAGTTATGCTAGCGTTACTGCGCCAAGTAAAGCGAACTTGCGCTAGCATTGCCTAATTTGCATGCGGCGGGAAGTTAAAGTTGGGTCGACATATATGTTGCAGCAAATACATTTCACTACACAATACTGGGAAACCTTAATAAAATAAAATAAAGTTGTTATATTGCCCTACAGGTGAGCCCAGTGTATAGTTTATGTGCCATATGTTAGGAAATGTATGGGGGGAAGTGGGTTACTCCAAAAAAATTGTATGTCTTTTGCAGCCTAACAGCCTGAAAAAAGGAAAAGAAGCTAGCATTATTTGGGACTTGATTTTCAACTATTTTTTGAGGAAGTCCTATCTATTGCACTTCGCCTGATCTGAGGAGGCAAAGGCAAGTCTGGTGCAAGAGGTAACGTTCAGTAAAATCCGCATCTTAATGAATCTTAATGAATTTGCGTAGTTACGTCCATTCGCCAGAGAGCAAATTCGCGATTAAATTAATGAGCGAATTACCGCTAGAGTCTATCTCCTTCACAAGCAAAGTTATGCCAGAAGTTACGCCAGCAAATCGGCGAAGTACCGAAATTACATCATGCTGGCTAATTTTCGCCCACGTTAGTTACTTCACCCTTTAGTGAATTTACCACTCTGTGTCAAATAATAAATGTGCTATGTATATCTGAGGAACATTTATAAAATGAAAAAAAATTAAAAACTGAGGGGCCATTTATCAAAGGTCGAATTTTAGAGTAATGTGAATTTTTTAAAACTCGAATAAATTAGATTTTATTCACAATTCAAATGGTATGTTATTTATGAAAATTTGACTGTTTAAAATTTGATTGACTAGAAAACTCTAATCAAATTTGAATCGAATTCAAATCAAGTTTTCCTCTGAAAAAAAACCCTCAACTTTTGAGCATCAAATTATTTTTGACACGCAACATTTAGCAGGTTTTAGGTGAATAGTCAAATAAGAACTGTTTCCAGGGTCGATGTGTTATAAATCTCACAGTCAAATTCAAATTTGAGTTGGTGGTTTTTAATTCAAATTTGTGAGTTTTTGACCAACCATTGTAAATCTGCCTCTTGGTGTAGATTTCTTTTCAAATGGTTTTAATGTATACCATTGTGTAACAACTCACCCTGGTGGTCTAGTGGGACACCCGCCACATGGGTCTTCCTCCTTCTAAGCGCCGGTCTCCTATGGTCTGCGCGTCATGCATTTCCGGGTTAGGTCTAACTTGTTTAGTATCTGGGTGCAATTTCTGTCTGTTTGATTACAATTTTTGATCCTGGCCTGCCTGACTATTCTGAACTCTGCCAATCCTGAACCTTGCCTGCCTGACTATTCTGAATGCTACCAATATTGACCCTTGCTTGCCTATTATTTGAACGCTGCCTGTACTGACCCTGGCCTGATTGACCTTGCTTGAACTCCGCATGTACCGACCCCGGCCTGCCTGACTACTCTTTTCATCTACTCCTTCAACTGTTGCCTTCCGTCCAAAACCTTGGAAACACACATTCCTCTTTGCTTGTTCAAAACATCTGCTTTGCTCGTCTCAAGTTAAGACCTGGTGGCATCTGAGTAGCCGAGGGCTCCTCCTGAGGCCAAAGGCGGTTACTACAGGCAGAAAATTGAGGCATGACCAGGGAGCTTAGCACTTGTTCTGAATTTAGGGAGCCGTACGTATCACAGTGGAAATTGTACCTACCTAAAATGTAGTTAATATCTGTATATAATCATATCCTCTTTCTTAAAATGATGTTCACGTAACTATAGCATAAGTAAACATAACACAGTTCAGCTCCAGTGGATTTTCAGTTCAACAATAGTTCAGTACAAATTCCCAAACAATTTATTTTAATGATTCAGTTAACTATAAAACAATTCAGAGAACCAGAATAAGCCTGTGATCTGTAAACCCCCAAATAAGCATTGTGTCATTTTGCTCATTTATGTTAGTACTGACACTAAAATGTATATGGGATTAATTTTGAGATGTTCATGTATTGTAATGTGTTAATCTGCAGTATACAAATTATGCATAACAGAAGGTCTGATACACATACACAGTAATTATATATTCATCAAGAGATGGTAAAATCACTCAGGAAGGATTACAGTTTTAATGAGTGTATATATACTGTATACTGTACAAGTAAAGTGTTTGCACAGTTGAATCACTCTTTCCTAATGCATCTGGCGCACACTGGGGGTCATTTATCAACACTGGGCAAATTTGCCCATGGGCAGTAACACATGGCAACCAATCAGATTGCTGCATTCATTGCTCTAATTGCAGCTGGCTTTAAAAAGCTAATCACTATACTATAGGTAACTGCCCATGGGAAAATTTGTGTGTACAACATAACATAATTCAACTAATTATCTGTCTGTGTACTGTAGCTCCCATCTTATGCAAAATACATTTGGTCTAGAGGCACTTTCAAAATGTACAACCATGAAGGACTTTAATTTTAATATTAGGATGTGAAAACTAGGATGTAACTTTTTAGTTTTATTGCTTTTAGGCTATATATGACAGTTTAATTTTTACCAGTACAGGTATTGGAACTATTATCAAGAATGCTTGGGACCTGGGGTTTTCAGGATAAGGAATAATTTGGATCAGCATACCCTAAAGCTGTTCAAAGATGCAAAGATGAAATCATACAACGATTTTTGGACCGAGTGGATTGACTCATCATTTTTCTTAGTCGATCAGATAGGTTAGAAGATTTCTAACGACAATATATCTGCATATATTGCCTATCTTACGATATCATTGGGTGACTGTCACTAGTATTTGTCGGACATAACTTTTGTACAATTGTTGTTCGTTAATTAATGGCCGGAACATTGTCTGATTTGTTATTTTTACTACTTTATTTAATCTGAATGGTTTGTTGTAGGTCAGGAGATTGCAACGTTCGATCGTTCCTAGGAAATAAGGATAAAATCTGCACATCTACTGTATGGCCAGCTTAAGTCTTCTAAAAATCATTTAAACCAATAGGATTATTTTGCCACTAATATGGATTCATGCATAGTGATGGCTAGTGATGGGCGAATTTGCGCCGTTTTTGACGCCGGCGCCAGTTTTTGACGCCGGCGCCAGTTTTTGACTCCGGCGCCAGTTTTTGACGCCGGCGCCTGTTTTTTCAGAAAATTTATACGGGCGTTTCGCGAATTTATTTGCTGGCGGCGAATTGCGCAAATTCGCGCCTGGCGAACAAATTCGCCCATCACTAGTGATGCCCGAATTTATTCACCAAGCGCGAATTCCCAGTGAATTCCTGCGAAACCGCCGAGAAAATTTGCTGGCGTCAAAAAATTGGACACTGGTGTCTGTTTTTTTGGACACCGGCACATTTTCGACAGCGTCAAAAAACCCAGACGCAGGCGTAAAAAAAAAGGATGCCAGCGTCAAAAATGGATCACTAATTTGTCGCTGTTTTGTGAATTTTCTGGGAAATTTGCGAATTTTTCAGCAAAGCAAAATGCCCCAAATTCGCACATCACTGTTCCTGCAGCTTAGTTAGGATCAAGCACAAAGTACTTTTCTATTATAATAGAGAAAAAAGAAATCATTTTAAAAAATCTTATTTTCCTAAAATGGAGACCACCGGAGGTAATTGGAGCTTTCTGGATAACATACTACCCATGTCTTATGTACATTATAAAATGTGGATTATTTCCTAAAGGGTGCAAAAAACGAAAAAAAAAAAAAAAAGCACCTTCCCTATTTTTTGCCTGCTGCTTCCAGGTGCAAATGTTTGTTACCAATTGTGGAACACAAAGTTTATATAGGTATGAAATCTATTATATGGAATTCGTGGGAACTGGGGTTTTTTGGGTAAGGTTTGTAATTTGGTTTACAAAATATTCAGTCTTCTATAAAACATTAAATTAAACCAATAAGACCATTTTGCCACCAATGTGGATTCATGGAGCTTAGTTACCATCAAGTACAAAAAGGCAATGTTTTATTATACAGAGAAAAAATATTTTTTTTTTAGAAATTAGCTTATTTATAATGGACTCTATGGCAGATGGTCATAACTCAGTGCTTCTTGATATTGAGTTTGGGTATAAGCAATCATATACCTACACAAGTATCGTCCATGCAAGGGAAATCTTGCAGAACACTTGCAGAACAATCTTGCACACCTCTTACTAGTGCACCACTACCACTAGTGCCTGTGGTTAGGCGCAGGATCCGTTTACAATGTAGGTCTCTCTAAAATTATACTGCATAAAACAGCTCATAAATATGACCTTGCTTCATATAAATGGACCATTTTCATAAAAATATACTTTTTTAGTAGTAATTGCCATTGTATATTCCTAGAAAACTGCCATTTTAAGTACTAAGAACCATCCCCTGGGATCATACGATTCACAGTGCACACAAACAAACCATGCATGTCACATCACATCAGCCAATCAATGGACAAGGTTCTGTCTTTTACTCACACTCTTTTTCTCTTATAGATAGAGCTACATTAGGTACCAAATGTAAAGGGCAATATTTACTGATATATAGTTTGGAAAGATTCTTTAATATGCCACTTAATATGATATCAATTATCAGTTGGTTAGGCATTAATTTTGGGGATATAGTTTTCAGGCTCCCTTGCCAACAGTCAGCTGAACTCTGTAACGTGTTGAATGCACTGTTAAAGAGACCATTGGCACAGTATCTCAGCCCTGGAAAAAGGCACAAGTGAATATATATTTAAGGTATAAGATATGCTGTAATTGTGATACTGGTTTAATATTGGTAGGAGTCTGGAGCTAGTTTAGAAATGTAGCACTTAGGGGCAGTTTTATCAATATATGAAATGAGAGCTCACCACAGAAAAACTCACCCATTTGTGATAAGCTCTAGCTTCACACTTCGATAAATCTGCCCCTTAGCCTTCAGGCTTTAGCATTCGGCTACTAATTCACACAGATTCCTAAACTCTTGCATGTTTTTTTCAATGGAATAACTCAGATTCCTGCCGATCGGTTTTTTAGGAACTCAGTAGTTAAATGCTTGAGCCCAAAGGTGGTGGATTGACCCCTTAGAGGATGGAAAGATAACATTTGGAAATAAATTACAGCCAAAGGGACTATTGCAGGAAAGAGGAAATGAAGAGCAAAATGCTAGCTGCTAGGTAAGCAGGAGACAGACGTGGCAGGCAATGTTCTCTATAATATGTGAAATTGAGTGTGTCAAACAAAAGATCATTTTCTTGCATGTAGCAGCAGTGTAGACAGGGGCATGGCAGCTGGGCTGCCACCTGAGGAAGCAGCCCAGATGTCACCCCCCCCCGCTCTGTGCCTCTATCTTTTAGTGTTGGAGCGGGTCGAAGGGGGGCCGCATCGCTAGTGGAGTGAACGCTATTGCGCTTGCTGCACTAGCAGAGCTGAAATTCACCTCTTAAAGTTACCAGGGGTAGCTTTTTGCCGCCCCTGGTAACTGGGCGCTCCGTGCCGCCTGAGGCAAGGTTCTCACCTTACCTCATGGCAGGAGTGGTCCTGAGTTTAGAAACTATGGGAATATTGGTGGCACAGACAGGAAAAGAACAAATTGCAGAATCACATGATTCAACCATGCAAGAGGCAGCTCGAATACCAGCCCTTTACTTGTTAATGAAGTACTGCTTCTCTGTAACATTACCAACATCAAAGAAAATAGAATAGATAGAAAATAGAATATTGATGCTGCAGTGAAAGAAGCTACATTAGAATGTTATTGTTTATTACTATAATAAGATTATAAAACCTAGCTGTTAACACATTCTCTGTGATATTGTAGCTTGGGGAAAATATTTCCAAAAACTAGGAACTGGAAAGACAGTTAATGAGGGTAATAACGCTTTGCAATAGGTATTTTCATTGCTAATTAAACTCCCAGTTAAATACATGTACTAACAGCATAATGGCCTTAGCAGAGTTGCACGACCAAGCCAAAGTCTAGAACTGGGGTCATATAATTCTGGCAGGGTCATTATCAACCTGATGCCTGCTCGTTATGGAAGCTTTAGAATGTAATTATCAAATTAATGAAGTAGTACAGAATCTGAATGGAAATGGGTTTAACATACCTTACACAGCTGAAATGGCTTGTTTCTTTGGCAAAAAAGCAACAACAAAAAAGGTTAGATTCTGTTGGGTTTGGAATACAAAAAATATGCATGTCTGGCTATAGCCATCTTAGCTGCAGAATTACACACATGGGGCCAGATTTAGCAAGGGTCAAAGTGAATCGAGGGAATTTTCGTAGTAAAAAAAATCGAAATTCCAAGTAATTTTTTGGATACTTGGACCATCGAATAGGATACTACGACTTCGAATTTACATTGACTTCAATTCAAAGTAAAAATCGTTCGAATATTCGACCATTCGATAATCAAAGTACTGTCTCTTTAAAAAAAACTGACTTCAATACTTCGGCAACTTAAACCTGCCGAAATGCTATGTTAGCCTATGAGGACCTTCTACAAACTTTTTCGAAATCTTTACACATCGAATAAAAAGCCTTCGATTGTACGCTAAAATCATTTGAATCATTCAATTCCAACGATTTAATTGTTCGATCGAACGATTTTTATTTGATCGTAGGATTGCCAAATTAGGTGAAAAAACTTCGAATTCAATATTCAGAAGTTTTTCAATTCGATGGTCGAATTTCAAAGTTTTTTATACTTCGAAATTCGACCCTTGTTAATCTGCCCCATTATGTCACTGATTTTTCTTACCTATGAAACCATGTTTTTTCTTTGCTAGTAACTAAATTGTGGTCCCCTGAAAAATAGTTCTACATGGACATTGTAATAACCATCAAACAGCTAGCAGATGGATGGATTTTTAAAATGAATCCATATTTCACTTATACATGACAAATGAATGCCATTGTATGGATGAATAGCCATTGGATACAATTGTTCCCTATGAGCACATCTGCACTTTGTCATGTTCTTTATCATGTTCTTGCTACTGTCATGTCACAATGATACACCCATCATGTCTGACTTTTAGTATTATTCACTTAACATATTACATCTGCTGAGTGTGCACTATATTGTCCTGTCCCTGCACTGTGCTGACCTGTCTTGCAGGAGTTGCATATTTTTGCACTTGCACTTTTTGTCTGTTCCGGTACATCTATGTTGTGTTGTATAGCACCATGGTTCTACATCTACGTTGTGTTGTGTAACACCATGGTCCTAGAGGAACGTTGTTTCGTTTCACTGTGTACTGTACAAACGTATATGGATGAAATGACAATAAACTCACTCTTGACTTGACTCTTGACTTGAACATTAAGGGGCAGATTTATTAAGGTTCGACTTGTGTTTTCCTCAAAAAATTCAAATTTTCAAGGTTATTTTGGATAGATTTTTCAGGGTTAAAAAAAACTAGAATTTTTAAAATTTATTATACCCTGCACGCATCCATCTTCTGGCTTCTCTGTAAGCTGACTGAGAGAGGGTCAGTTTACATGTAATTCCGCGCATGCGCAGTTGTCGAAATCCGGCTAACTGCTCCAACTGCGCATGCGCAGAAATACCGATCTCCCAGTCAACTTACAGAGGACGTGGAAGATGGATGCGTGGAACTCTGCTGGAAGAATCTGCAGCGAGGGGTAAGTATGGAGTATGGGCATTTCTCCAGGGGGTAGTTAGCCTGGGGGGAGGAGGGAGGGGGGGTCTAACTGGGGTGGGGGGTACGGGTTTTTTTCCCCCACAGGTTGAATTCTCCTTTAAACCATTGCAATATGTTAATAGCCTTCATGATGTTTGATTTTTTTAGGAGGGTTTTGCTCAAAAACTCAATCAATGCAAGTTTTTTTTCAATTCGCGTTTTTGGGTTGTTAACCCCAAACTCGCTGATTTGAGTTTTTTACATTTGAGTTTTTTTCTTTAATTAGAAACCATTTGAGTTGTGAGTTCATTCGAGGTCCAAAAACTCTAAAATTCGACCCCCTAAGACTTGCATCATATAATGCAGCATCATAATAAATTTGCACCTTTGCAATTAAGTTCTGTATTTTCTTTGATTTTTAACCCCTTTAAGTGCCACAGAACTTAGAATCTACGTTCTGTGGAAAAGTAACTTGAAATGCCACAGAACGTAGATTCTACGTTCTGCAGTACTTCCGGGTTCTGGAGCGGAGGAGCGGCTGTTAGAGCCGCTCGCTCCGTTCCGCATCGATCCCCTGCCCCTAGGCAACGAGCAGAGCAGGGGATCGAGTGGCCCCTGGGGCGCGATCGCCCAGGGGCCCAAAAACAGCAGCAGGCACGTGTAACTTACGTGTCCTGCTGCTGCAGCCTACACCGCGCTGGATATCTCCGCCCCCACAGCACAGGCACACAGAGGACGTCACAGATCTCTTCCTGAGGCCCTTCCAGATCGCCTGCAACAGTCTCCAGCGATTTTTTCAGGTTAGTGCAACAATTACACACACAAACACACCAACACACACTTATTACAGTAATACACACTTAGATTCACACTTACACACACTTACACATACATTTTTGGGGATTGGGGGGGTCACTTACACTCACTGCACTTACACACATGTGCACACGCACACACGCGCACATAACATGTAATTTACCATTTCTACACACGCACACGCACATACATGGCATTGTGGCTTTTTTTTTTTTTTCTTATCGCATCGTTTCTTTTTTTGGCTGAAAAAAATGTTTTATTGCCATTACGAATAGCGTATTCGCTAACCGTACTGTGCAATATCTTTTTTATGTTATTTCGGTGATTATATTGCAATTTTGGGTATTTTGGTGCATTTTTAGCCATTTTATTGAATTTTTAGCCATTTTATTGCATTTTCAGCTCTGCGTATGTTGTGTTCAATTGTTTCTAGCCGTATAACCTGTTTGGCCCAGCTAAAATATTCAAACTGTGATTCTGACGGCCGATAACACTAGTCTGGAAAAAAAACATTGATTTTTGTGGTTTTATTGGATTTTTTTGCATTTCACTCTTTACTGCCTTGCCTTGTTTTGCCTTGTAAATTTTATTTACTATATATCCATTTGGGGGTCTCTGTGCGCCACATAGTTTGGTATATCTATGCATATTGGGCATCAAAGTGTTCAGTAGACCCCTGGCGTTCATATTTAGGATGTTTTATGCTGATAAGTTACGAAATGTGTGGCATATAATGGGGTAGAATTCAACCTTTGTGACGATTTTCAGAAATTTGATAAAAACCGTTATGTTCAGCATTGCTTTGCAGTTTGGCAGTTTGCAGTAGAAACACTTATTTACCCATATTGTATTCGTCAGAATGTGTACTTTCTGAAAATATATGGTTTTCTGGGGTCTCTGTACTGTTAGGGGGGTCTAATGTTGCATAATACACACACCAGGTGCTTATATTGCAGCAGCCAGCGCGTCAGCCGTGAAAATGTATATACACTATTGTCATTTGGGGGTCTCTGTACGCCACATAGTTTGCTATATCTATGCATACTGGGCATCAAAGTGTTCAGTAGACCCCTGGCGTTCATATTTAGGATGTTTTATGCTGATACGTTACGAAATGTGTGGCATATAATGGGGTAGAATTCAAGCTTTGTGACGATTTTCAGAAATTTGATAAAAACCGTTATGTTCAGCATTGCTTTGCAGTTTGGCAGTTTGCAGTAGAAACACTTATTTACCCATATTGGATTCGTCAGAATGTGTACTTTCTGAAAATATATGGTTTTCTGGGGTCTCTGTACTGTTAGAGGGGTCTAATGTTGCATAATACACACTCCAGGTGCTCATATTGCAGCAGCCAGAGCGTCAGCCGTGAAAATGTATATACACTATTGTCATTTGGGGGTCTCTGTGCGCCACATAGTTTGGTATATCTATGCATATTGGGCATCAAAGTGTTCAGTAGACCCCTGGCGTTCATATTTAGGATGTTTTATGCTGATAAGTTACGAAATGTGTGGCATATAATGGGGTAAAATTCAAGCTTTGTGACGATTTTCAGAAATTTGATAAAAACCGTTATGTTCAGTATTGCTTTGCAGTTTGGCAGTTTGCAGTAGAAACACTTATTTACCCATATCGGATTCGTCAGAATGTGTACTTTCTGAAAATATATGGTTTTCTGGGGTCTCTGTACTGTTAGGGGGGGTCTAATGTTGCATAATACACACACCAGGTGCTTATATTGCAGCAGCCAGCGCGTCAGCCGTGAAAATGTATATACACTATTGTCATTTGGGGGTCTCTGTACGCCACATAGTTTGGTATATCTATGCATACTGGGCATCAAAGTGTTCAGTAGACCCCTGGCGTTCATATTTAGGATGTTTTATGCTGATACGTTACGAAATGTGTGGCATGTAATGGGGTAGAATTCAAGCTTTGTGACGATTTTCAGAAATTTGATAAAAACCGTTATGTTCAGCATTGCTTTGCAGTTTGGCAGTTTGCAGTAGAAACACTTATTTACCCATATTGGATTCGTCAGAATGTGTACTTTCTGAAAATATATGGTTTTCTGGGGTCTCTGTACTGTTAGGGGGGTCTAATGTCGCATAATACACACTCCAGGTGCTCATATTGCAGCAGCCAGAGCGTCAGCCGTGAAAATGTATATACACTATTGTCATTTGGGGGTCTCTGTGCGCCACATAGTTTGGTATATCTATGCATATTGGGCATCAAAGTGTTCAGTAGACCCCTGGCGTTCATATTTAGGATGTTTTATGCTGATACGTTACGAAATGTGTGGCATATAATGGGGTAAAATTCAAGCTTTGTGACGATTTTCCGAAATTTGATAAAAACCGTTATATTCAGCATTGCTTTGCAGTTTGGCAGTTTGCAGTAGAAACACTTATTTACCCATATTGTATTCGTCAGAATGTGTACTTTCTGAAAATATATGGTTTTCTGGGGTCTCTGTACTGTTAGGGGGTCTAATGTCGCATAATACACACACCAGGTGCTTATATTGCAGCAGCCAGCGCGTCAGCCGTGAAAATGTATATACACTATTGTCATTTGGGGGTCTCTGTACGCCACATAGTTTGCTATATCTATGCATACTGGGCATCAAAGTGTTCAGTAGACCCCTGGCATTCATATTTAGGATGTTTTATGCTGATACGTTACGAAATGTGTGGCATATAATGGGGTAAAATTCAAGCTTTGTGACGATTTTCAGAAATTTGATAAAAACCGTTATGTTCAGTATTGCTTTGCAGTTTGGCAGTTTGCAGTAGAAACACTTATTTACCCATATCGGATTCGTCAGAATGTGTACTTTCTGAAAATATATGGTTTTCTGGGGTCTCTGTACTGTTAGGGGGGGTCTAATGTTGCATAATACACACACCAGGTGCTTATATTGCAGCAGCCAGCGCGTCAGCCGTGAAAATGTATATACACTATTGTCATTTGGGGGTCTCTGTACGCCACATAGTTTGGTATATCTATGCATACTGGGCATCAAAGTGTTCAGTAGACCCCTGGCGTTCATATTTAGGATGTTTTATGCTGATACGTTACGAAATGTGTGGCATGTAATGGGGTAGAATTCAAGCTTTGTGACGATTTTCAGAAATTTGATAAAAACCGTTATGTTCAGCATTGCTTTGCAGTTTGGCAGTTTGCAGTAGAAACACTTATTTACCCATATTGGATTCGTCAGAATGTGTACTTTCTGAAAATATATGGTTTTCTGGGGTCTCTGTACTGTTAGGGGGGTCTAATGTCGCATAATACACACTCCAGGTGCTCATATTGCAGCAGCCAGAGCGTCAGCCGTGAAAATGTATATACACTATTGTCATTTGGGGGTCTCTGTGCGCCACATAGTTTGGTATATCTATGCATATTGGGCATCAAAGTGTTCAGTAGACCCCTGGCGTTCATATTTAGGATGTTTTATGCTGATACGTTACGAAATGTGTGGCATATAATGGGGTAAAATTCAAGCTTTGTGACGATTTTCCGAAATTTGATAAAAACCGTTATGTTCAGCATTGCTTTGCAGTTTGGCAGTTTGCAGTAGAAACACTTATTTACCCATATTGTATTCGTCAGAATGTGTACTTTCTGAAAATATATGGTTTTCTGGGGTCTCTGTACTGTTAGGTGGGCTAATGTCGCATAATACACACACCGGGTGGTTATATTGCAGCAGCCAGCGCGTCAGCCGTGAAAATGTCTATACATATTGTCATTTGGGGGTCTCTGTGCGCCACATAGTTTGGTATATCTATGCACATTGGGTATCAAACTGTTTAGTAGACCCATATGTTTATATTTAGGATGCTTTATGCTGGTAATGATACATGGACAATACGATGCTGGAAAGTTGAAGCTTTGAGGCAATTTCCAGATATTTCACCAAAACCGACAACTTTGGGAAAGCCTTGCGACTCAGTAGTTTGGAGCAATAAGGCATGGGTACCCATTTTAGATTCTGTAGAATGTGTACTTTCCAAAAATGTATGGGTTTGGGGGGTAAACATATATTTCTGTGTTTTTACCCCACAAAAATGCAGTCAATGTGTTGATTTTTCATTAGCTGAAGTTACCCACGGGACTGTTTGTATGCGCTAACTTCATTTTGGGGCCTCTAAATGCCAGATACTTTGGTAAACCTATGAACAATGGCCACCAAACTGTTCGGAGGAACCCTGGCAATCATATTTAGGGTGCTTTTTCTTGGTGCATAACGATACATGGGTGATATGGTGCTGAGAAGTTGAAGCTTTGAGGAAATTTTCAGATATTTCACCAAAACCGACAATTGTGGGAAAGCCTTGCGACTCAGTAGTTTGGAGCAGAAAGGCATGGGTACCCATTTTAGATTCTGTAGAATGTGTACTTTCCAAAAATATATGGGTTTTGGGGGGTAAACATATATTTCTGTTTTTTACCCCCACAAAAATGCAGTCAATTTGTTGATCTTTCATTAGCTGAAGTTACCCACGGGACTGTTTGTATGCGCTAACTTCATTTTGGGGCCTCTAAATGCCAGATACTTTGGTAAACTTATGAACAATGGCCACCAAAATGTTCAGAGGAACCCTGGCAATCATATTTAGGGTGCTTTTTCTTAGTACGTAATGACACATGGGTGATATGGTGCTGGGAAGTTGAAGCTTTGAGGCAATTTTCAGATATCTCACCAAAACCGACAATTGTGGGAAAGCCTTGCAACTCAGTAGTTTGGAGCAGAAAGGCATGGGTACCCATTTTAGATTCTGTAGAATGTGTACTTTCCAAAAATATATGGGTTTTGGGGGGTAAACATATATTTCTGTTTTTTACCCCACAAAAATGCAGTCAATTTGTTGATCTTTCATTAGCTGAAGTTACCCACGGGACTGTTTGTATGCGCTAACTTCATTTTGGGGCCTCTAAATGCCAGATACTTTGGTAAACTTATGAACAATGGCCACCAAAATGTTCAGAGGAACCCTGGCAATCATATTTAGGGTGCTTTTTCTTAGTACGTAATGACACATGGGTGATATGGTGCTGGGAAGTTGAAGCTTTGAGGCAATTTTCAGATATCTCACCAAAACCGACAATTGTGGGAAAGCCTTGCGACTCAGTAGTTTGGAGCAGAAAGGCATGGGTACCCATTTTAGATTCTGTAGAATGTGTACTTTCCAAAAATATATGGGTTTTGGGGGGTAAACATATATTTCTGTGTTTTACCCCACAAAAATGCAGTCAATGTGTTGATTTTTCATTAGCTGAAGTTACCCACGGGACTGTTTGTATGCGCTAACTTCATTTTGGGGCCTCTAAATGCCAGATACTTTGGTAAACTTATGAACAATGGCCACCAAAATGTTCAGAGGAACCCTGGCAATCATATTTAGGGTGCTTTTTCTTAGTACGTAATGACACATGGGTGATATGGTGCTGGGAAGTTGAAGCTTTGAAGCAATTTTCAGATATTTCACCAAAACCGACAACTTTGGGAAAGCCTTGCGACTCAGTAGTTTGGAGCAATAAGGCATGGGTACCCATTTTAGATTCTGTAGAATGTGTACTTTCCAAAAATGTATGGGTTTGGGGGGTAAACATATATTTCTGTGTTTTTACCCCACAAAAATGCAGTCAATGTGTTGATTTTTCATTAGCTGAAGTTACCCACGGGACTGTTTGTATGCGCTAACTTCATTTTGGGGCCTCTAAATGCCAGATACTTTGGTAAACCTATGAACAATGGCCACCAAACTGTTTGGAGGAACCCTGGCAATCATATTTAGGGTGCTTTTTCTTGGTGCATAACGATACATGGGTGATATGGTGCTGAGAAGTTGAAGCTTTGAGGCAATTTTCAGATATTTCACCAAAACCGACAATTGTGGGAAAGCCTTGCGACTCAGTAGTTTGGAGCAGAAAGGCATGGGTACCCATTTTAGATTCTGTAGAATGTGTACTTTCCAAAAATATATGGGTTTTGGGGGGTAAACATATATTTCTGTGTTTTTACCCCACAAAAATGCAGTCAATGTGTTGATTTTTCATTAGCTGAAGTTACCCACGGGACTGTTTGTATGCGCTAACATCATTTTGGGGCCTCTAAATGCCAGATACTTTGGTAAACTTATGAACAATGGCCACCAAAATTTTCAGAGAAACCCTGGCAATCATATTTAGGGTGCTTTTTCTTAGTACGTAATGACACATGGGTGATATGGTGCTGGGAAGTTGAAGCTTTGAGGCAATTTTCAGATATTTCACCAAAACCGACAACTTTGGGAAAGCCTTGCGACTCAGTAGTTTGGAGCAGAAAGGCATGGGTACCCATTTTAGATTCAGTAGAATGTGTACTTTCCAAAAATATATGGGTTTGGGGGGTAAACATATATTTCTGTGTTTTTACCCCACAAAAATGCAGTCAATGTGTTGATTTTTCATTAGATGAAGTTACCCACAGGACTATTTGTATGCGCTAACTTCATTTTGAGGCCTCTAAATGCCAGATACTTTGGTAAACCTATGAACAATGTCCACCAAACTGTTTGGAGGAACCCTGGCAATCATATTTAGGGTGCTTTTTCTTGGTGCGTAACGATACATGGGTGATATGGTGCTGGGAAGTTGAAGCTTTGAGGCAATTTTCAGATATTTCACCAAAACCGACAATTGTGGGAAAGCCTTGCGACTCAGTAGTTTGGAGCAGAAAGGCATGGGTACCCATTTTAGATTCGGTAGAATGTGTACTTTCCAAAAATATATGGGTTTTGGGGGGTAAACATATATTTCTGTGTTTTTACCCCACAAAAATGCAGTCAATGTGTTGATCTTTCATTAGCTGAAGTTACCCACGGGACTGCTTGTATGCGCTAACTTCATTTTGAGGCCTCTAAATGCCAGATACTTTGGTAAACTTATGAACAATGACCACCAAAATGTTCAGAGGAACACTGGCAATCATATTTAGGGTGCTTTTTCTTAGTACGTAATGATACATGGGCGATATGGTTCTGGGAAGTTGAAGCTTTGAGGAAATTTTCAGATATTTCACCAAAACCGACAATTGTGGGAAAGCCTTGCGACTCAGTAGTTTGGAGCAGAAAGGCATGGGTACCCATTTTAGATTCAGTAGAATGTGTACTTTCCAAAAATATATGGGTTTGGGGGGTAAACATATATTTCTGTGTTTTTACCCCACAAAAAATGCAGTCAATGTGTTGATTTCTCAGTAGCTGAAGTAAAGTCCTGAACAATTTGGATGTGCTAACTACATATTGGTGTCTCTAAATGCCAGATACTTTGGTAAACCTATGCATAATGGGTATCAAATTGTTCAGTGGACCCCTGGCAATCATATTTCAGGTGCTTTTTCTTGGTACCTAATATAGTTTGGGATATGCGGAGCAGCAAAATAAAACCTTTGAAATGATTTTTCAGAATTTTGAATTTTTTGTTGAAAAACCGCTATGTTCAGACAAGCTTTTATGTTTGGTAGTTGGGAGTAGAGAGACATAGTTACCCATTTTGTAATCGGCAGAATGTGTACTTTTCAAAAATGTATGGTTTTCTGGGGTAAACCTACGGTTTCAGGATTTTTTGCCTTGGAATCTAAAGCATGCCGTTTTCTGCCTTAGTGCTTTCAAAATTCGGTAATATACTGCCGGGAGTTTTTGCTGTACAGAAATCCTAAATCTCCCTAAAACTATACATATCTGGTATTGGCACGTTCAAATCAGTTGGATTTTCATCCGTAAAATGAAATATTTTTCTGGTATAAATTGATATACGATGAAAAATGGTAATTTTTCATTTTTTTTTGGTATTTAGCACTATAAATTTTTTTGCACAGGTGGAAATACATGAAAACTCAGGCAGATTTAGAAAGCTCAGTTTCTACCGAAAAAAACAATGTATAGTTTTCCTAGGTAAACTATAGGTTTCCGGTCAGAAAATGCCCCTAAAGTGAGAGAGCACAAAATGTTTCAAAAACGGCTGGCATTTCGCGTAACCAAAATGTGAAATTCTGCTGGCACTTAAAGGGTTAAACAAATGTGTTTGACTTAGTCCAATATTTGTGGTTTATTTACTAGTAGGCTAGCCTGAGCGTATTTGCAATCTGGTACCCAATCTTCTTTCCCCAAGTTTATTTGTGGGTTTGTTGAAATATATTTATTCAAATTAACAAATAGAATTACTGTGATACAAGTTTGAAAATGCATGTTAGTTTTCAATTCTTCTTTAAAAGAAAACTTAAAAAAGCTGTATAGGCATAATGTAATCATTCCTTTCAACTTTTCCTACTTCAATGAATTTGCTCTGTATAAATAAAACATACAAGAATGTAAATTCAGCACTTTTTTTTGCAGGAAGAATACTTGGTCGAATTTATTCAGTAGACTTAAGTGGTCAATTGGGGACATTTTAATCATAAAAGTCCATTTCAGGTGTGCTGCCTGTATATACTCTGTGGGCTCCTTTTGGCTGAAATTAGTATAAAATTAAATAATGTTTCATGATTATTGCAGTTCTTAGGTAATGCTTAAAGTTTTCTTTGCATGCTGCTTTTTCTCTGGTTTATTTACCAGACTACATTTCAGCTATATTTTATTAATAATGATTGCGATCACAGCTTTTCATTGAAGTGTTTGGTGCAGTCTTTTATTTTAGGAACTAAATGTTCAGAGTCTTAACTAAGCAGTATAAACTTGTACTAATCATAGGAATAGTCATTAGCCAATAATACCAATACACCAATAACAATCTAATTGTAAAAATAAAGATATATTATAATGTATTTTCTTTTCGTTGAAAACATAATTTTATTAAAGTAAAAAGAATTTTGTAGAACAACATGTGGTCTCACAGTTTACAACAATTTAATATATGCTAGCAAGGTACAGTACATAACACTTCTACTGCACCTTAGTTATGATGCGTGAGTGCTGTGTGTTCTAATCATTTATAAGAAAACAAAGAACAACATGATAAGGGACAAAAGAAAAGAGCATAATGATGCATGGTCAGTATAAATCTCATGCTATCTTTTACAAACCTCTAGAGATAGTCTGTTTGCAAGATAGTCGAGGCTAGTTTGAGTTTGATATAGAATGTGGCCCACTATGGCAAGTGTGCTATGAGATGTGAACTACAGATTTTTTCCATGGTCTACAAGACATTCGACGGCAGACGGCACTTCTGAAAAAAGAGGGTTTATTGGAAATCCTGCTGGAAAACACCTAGGTGTTTTCCAGCAGGATTTCCAATAAACCCTCTTTTTTCAGAAGTGCCGTCTGCCGTCGAATGTCTTGTCGTATACACAGTGGGGTCACTGTCTGACTGTGCACCCGATTGAAGGGGAGAGCGGTGAGCTAGTGCGGTCCTTCCTTTTGTTTGCCTATCTACGGATTTTCCATGGTCTAGCTATCAGTCTCCTTGCACTTATTAAATATGAGTTAAGGTTTTTCCAACTGTGGTATGATATCAGAAGAGAGAGTTGAATGTTTTTCAAGTTAGCATTGTTGTCATCATGTGAGTAAAAACTCCACATAGCATCAAGGTCTTTGTTGGATTTTCATATATGTTGATGGAGAAAGACTGGGCAGTACATAAGTAAACATCAATTTTTTAAGGTAGAACCTTGAGCTGTATGACTCTTCTAGTTTCCAGTTACACCATTGTGTAAGGAAAGACTTAACAATGCATCATGAATGGGCTAGGCAGTAATTTTGTTCAGGTCCATACTAAAAATAGCATTTGACTGATTCAGTGATGAAGAAAGTCTAAATATTTTGTGCTTGCTGCCACTGCTGTCCTTGTTTGAGAAACTTTTCACTGGCATCATAAATTAAGAAGTCAGTTGTGACAGGAGTGCTGAATTCCTCTGCTGTAATCATATTAGGGAACATGACAAAGTGTGTGCTTTCTGTCAGTACTCCAATTCTTAAAGTCAACAACAAGGGAATTTCATATTGCAGATTGAATTTATGACATGGGGGGCATTTGAGATTGCTTTTGCCTACATACATCTTTTTAGCATGAAACCCAGCATAATTAGTTAACTCAAACGGGGTTTCATCAAAGATTGCTTATGCCGGTAAGCACAAGCTATCTTATATGGGCCACTAAGGGTAATTACATGAGAAGTAGTTTATCCAGCACCAAGACATGGCTGTAATCTGTAAAAAAAAATTGTATTTTGCATTTTCTAAATTACCAAATCATTCCATGTAAGGTAGGCAACAATAATCTGGCTTCACTGAAGAATTTGCTGATCAGCAAAAACTCGCAAAACACATAGAAGTCAATGGGCATTTTTTTCCACAGCAAAACAGGGTAAAAAATGTCACTCATCACTAGTAAGTAAATATCAATGATATTTTTTAATGAACAATTAAAACTAGGTCAATTACTTCATACAACACCCTATAATAAAAAAGCAAGAAAAAAATGTTGAGCTATAACTTGTCCACCTCATAGAAAATCAATGAAAATGATGGGCTTCCACTTACTGCAAAAAAGATCTGGAGAGAGCTATGTGCCACTTCTATATACTGGTACTCTAGAAAGCAGTCAGAGATGCTAATGTACCGATGGTCCTCTGGTGCCCAGTCTGGAGCAGGAGTCACTCCTGTAACCATACAACCTGGTCCATTTTCCATCCACCAGGATCGATGCATTGAAACATTAAATGTCATAATAAGGTCTCTCTCCTAGTGAAAACAAAACAAAAAGTTATTGACACAAAGTTAAATGCAAAATAACAGCAAACACAAGAGCATGTGGAATTTATTATTTTAAAACACCAATAACCATATACCAAATTGCCAAAGACAAGCTTCAACACTAACGATGTTACAACACCCACGTACCCTACTTTAGATAAACTGCTGGAGGAATTTAGAAATTAAATTGATACTGTTTGTTTGATTTGGATATTGACTATCTATTCTTTAGTTATCATATGCTTGACATGTATCCCTGACAAACCCATGCAGTTTTTCCATTAAGCTCTAAATGACTAATAAGCTGTAGACTAGAGGGAAGATGATTTCTAATAAATACATTTTCTAATCATTCTGTGCATGAAAGTAAACCTATAGGTTTGTTGAAATATGTTTTTTTCTTAAATAGCTACAGGGAATAGTGATGGGCGAATTTGCGCCGTTTCGCTTCGCCAAAAAATTTCCGACTTTCGCGCGAAATTCGCGAAACATTCGCGAAACGGCGCCGGCATCTCGTTTTTCACGCTGGCACCCGTTTTTCACGCCGGCGTCGGAAAAACGGGCGCCGGCGTCAAAAACGGGCGCCAGCGTAAAAAACGAGACGCCGACGCCGTTTCGCAAATTTTTCGACGTTTCGCGAATTTCGCGAGAAATTCGCAAATTTTTCGGCGAAGCGAAACGGCGCGCGTTTTTGACGCGCGTTTTTTTCGAAAAAAAATGTTGACGCCGGCGAATTTTTGCCGCGAATTTTCGCGGGCGTTTCGCAAATTTATTCGCTGGCGGTGAAACGCGCAAATTCGCCGCGAATTCGCGCCTGGCGAATAAATTCGCCCATCACTAACAGGGAATAAAAAAGTGCATTTGTATCATTTGAAGCATAGGGAATAACTACAAGTAATCACTACATTAGGAACTTTTCCTAGAGAAGACCCTATTACAATACTCTTCTCTAAAGGTCTATAGTATTATTTCCAGAAATACATAGTCCAGGGACTTGTAGAACATTTCTGTTCTCCCATTGTTTTTTGCTGAGGGTAGGAGTAGTACAGACAGAAATGACAAAATTATTTTTCTGAGACCCAATAGAGGCAAGCTCTGTTTTCACTGGTTCTTGGTTTCTTTGTTTTCAGCATACATAGAACAAGTTTATTCCAGTAATTATCTGTGAGGCCATTATAGTAAAAGCACTTTCTGGCAGTACACTTGAACTAATTTCTCCAGGGATGTCATCTAGAGAAAAAGCTAATTGCTTGCAGATGGCTTTACTAGGTAACTCTGAACTTGTAGCACAAAATGTTAAGTCTCCTGACACATCTAACCTCAATGCCCCAAACATTTATGTTGAAAGTTGAATCCATTACACAAATATAAGTTGATAAGTTGAATCTATTATACAAATATACATCTTTATATGACCCTACTTTTGTCAGATATTCTACACTTGGTTTGAAATAGCTGTCATTCCAAAAATGATATAAATTTGTGGGCTTATTGTTTAGTTTTCAGAATAACTGTTTGTTATGTAAACATATTTCAAAAGATTTAGCTATGTGTGTAGGGTTAAATTATACTACTTATGTATGTTACTCGTATAATTATATTACTCATTTATATCACTTCAGATTCTTCCCCCACTGGTCTAAATTCTTTTTAGCATCACAGTCAAATGGCATTGATGCATCTCAAAAAACGAAGCAATACTATTATTGGTTGTAACCTGTCATCTATTTGCTGATGTTTTACCATCAGAACCAGAAGCTAGAAGCTGCATCATTTTGACATAAAGCACTAGAAGGCACAATTTAAAAGTCACAGTTAGTAGAGGATACAGAAGTGCTGTACCTATGTAGAATGAGGCCACAGCTGGAGCTGCTGCTTTTCAAATCTCTAAAAAGACATGGAGGAGATGTGACAGTGACCAGGCATATCTACAACATGGTCAAAGGTAGTTAGAGACTCTGGGAAGTAGCCAGTGAATTAAGCATGTGTCAGTCAAAGGCATGGGTGAACCCTTTTGAACTGTACATATATTAGAAAAATCTGTTAAAAAAATAATTATTTACCATTTACCTCTTCATTGCAGTGTACAAAGTGTACATTTCTGACACAATAACCATGTTCTTTTTAACAACAATGTAGTATTTTTCCAATGATTCCTGCATAATTGCAGTCACCTGTGGGAGATGCATGTAATACAATTGTGGATGATGCGATAAAATTTACCCATCATAATGAATCAGACACAATTATGCAGAACACTGTCTATCTCCAGTTGGCATCATTCCCAACTGTGTAGATGGCATTTTTTGAATGTTTGGCTCTATGATGCTTTCATCATATGATCAATTTTGTAAACAATATTGGAAAACTTTGGTCTTGTGTTTTAAAGCAATATAATAGTAAATTAATGCCATCTTGGCTATGGTGTAAGTGACATTGTAGAAACATTTTAGTATAGTGTAACCCTTGACAACTGATCTCATTAAATATAAGCGTCACAGAGGAACCCCCATAGTTAAAATACTACTTTGTAAATTACTGTAGAAATCAGGTTTTAATATATACCTGTATATATTTTTACATATATCTACTCTGTCATCCAAAGGATCTGGTTACGCTAAAATTCAAAAGCATTTCATGTGCTGCAGAGATTAAAGGAAGATAAACTGCACAATTCAGTGAAAAAAAGGAAATGAATAAACATACTTATATTTTCAAAGAAAACTGATCTATAAACCCAGCTAAAAAGAAGCTTATATATTATGTTGCTTTTAAGAAACGATCTGAAAAGATAAATCCTTAAACGGATGCATGAAAGTGAAATTAAGTAAGGAATGAGACAGAAATAGGTCATCATTATACAGGGAACTGTTTATTAATCTGCTTTTGGAATCTTATGGAGAGCACAAATGTAGATTGAATACACTGTATCCCTGTAATTGTACAATGTTGCAGAGTAGTAAAATGTATGCAGAGTTGTTCACCTGTTGCACTGTTTGCACTGTAAACCATAGGTTTATGGTTATGTAATTTGAATGACTATATTTCCAATATCCATGTCAACAACAACCTTAATGTTACCTTTGTACAGCAATAAGCTGTACAGCATAAGAAATGACACAATGCGTGACTTAATAAGTAAACTGACTGAGAGATTTCTAACTAACAATAACTCCTTATTTCCTCTTTAGTGATGGCCCATGGAAAGCATCTGCCTAGAGGTAACTTATCAGCCACCACCACACCGACTTGACAAGCACTGCTGCCAATCTATCTGTCTTATCCCTGCCCCACCCAAGTTCGCTGTCCGGGAGGGACGTGCCAATACCTAGTGAAGTTTCCAAACTGTGAAAAACCTCCCCCATTGTTGCCACCCCATATCAGATGCAGTGACAATCCCGCAGCTCTGTCCCCAAATGGTATTCTCCCTTGAACTATATTCCTACCTTAGGTGGGAGAGAAATCCTCTCAGGTCATCTGCAAACTCAAGATGGCACAGTGGCTTCTGTGATATTTCCCTGTCCTCTCTATCCAAGCCATAACCCTGGCTCCTCCCAACGCATCTTGAACCATTGGGCTAACTCTGCCTTGTTGGCTAACTATTCTTCTGCTTATCCTGGAGGCCATTTCCTAAGGAGAATGTTTGTACTTAACTGTAAACAACTAAGAGAATCAACAATTATTCACATGTAGTGGCAATGCATCTTCATTAAAAATGCCAGGTAAGTGTTTCTCCTTAATGCAAACAAGATTTAAGAGGGGTATACAACCAAATCCTCAAATAGCTTCTACACATTATGACTCCACATTTTACCCCAAACTAAATTATCTGCAATGTCAAATTCTAATTACCATGGTGTCAATAATAATTAGTAAATTGAAATTAGTCATTCACTACAATATTTTTGCTCAATTATGGACCAAAACAGATGGAATCAGTAACAACCCTAAAAAACATGGACGTTCAAATGAGCTATAGTAGCCAACTAAGTTGCCACAACAAATCTACAGTAAAAGCTAAATAAGGGTTATAAATAAACAGAAACTAAAGTAACATCCTCCTTCTTTTCCTAACCTATTCAGGTATTTCTAAAAGAAAGAAATATGCAAAATAAGACCCTTTGGTGTTAGACCTTTCATAAAATCAATTCAGCGTGTTCTATCTGTGAGACAGTCATTGGCATAAATTTTTGGATCTGAGGAAAATTAAATTTTGTTACTTAATTATAATTTTGGTATTATTTACTAGCCTGGCTTTTTGAAAAACAGATAATATATTAGCTCAAAGGATGAAAAGGCGGCACACCGGTTAGATAAAAAAGGGGGTTTATTCCAAAAGGTCACTGACGCGTTTCGGTAGTGGCTCCCTTAATCATAGGAGTGGCCTATTTTCTTCTTTTTGCACAGATAATATATTACTTTAAGAAAGCATTTTAAGACATGTTGTGAGATGTTCTCACATAGGTGCTTAATTGCATTTGTGCATTTGTCTGTAGCAACCGTCATATATTTGCTTTAATTTTCTTACTTTTAATAGTCTGACCAGAACTTATTGCAGTTTACACTTGCTGGTTTAATGAGTCCCTTTTACTGAGACAACTGAAAATAATGCATGACTTTCAAATAGTTTAAGTTCTGAAAGAGAAATAAAGTATAAAATAATTTATAAATTATACAAAATATTACTTAGGGGGTTATTTATCAAAAGTCGAATTTTAGAGCTATGTAAGCTTTTTTAAACCTCGAATGAACTCAGAACTCGAATGGTTTCTTATTTAAGAAAAAACTCATATCAGCAATTTTGGGATTAACAACATGAAAATTAAAATTGATCGAGTTTTAGGCAGAAAAAAACTCGAAACGCTCGAATTTATTGAGTTTTCAAGTGAAATCAACTGAAAAAGCTCAAACATCACGAAAGCATTAACATCTTCAAATTGTTCAAAGATCTCTGCTATTGACTCCTACATGACCTACATGTTTTTTTTAAAAAAAAAAAAATGAAACATTTTAGTTTTTTGAAACTAGTGATTAGTGACCCAAAAATAACCTCAAAAACTTGAATTTTTTGTGGAAAACACAATTCGGCCCTTAATTAATTTGCCCCTTACTATGAAATGGCAATGCACCTTAGCTACCTACCGGAGAAGATTAATGCTGCTTACAGAAACCTATCTCTTATTTTGACTTAATTATCATTCTTTCTGCACTGTGAAAATGGCGGATTGCTGCGAGAAGCTTTTCCCACACCCCCGGCTCTGTGTATGCAAATTATGGAGGGCCATGATCCCTTTGAGGCCCTGTTCTGAAGCATATAGTCTCTCTCTTTCTCTCTACTACAGTTATGGGACCTGTTAGCCAAGAATGCTCAGGACTGAATTTGAAAATTCATACCTTAAGTCTGCTTAAAATCATTTGAAGTTTAAATTAATATAATAGGATTGTTTTCCTACAAATAAGGATTAATCATATTTTAGGTGTGATCAGCTACAATGAACTGTCATTACTGCATTACAGAGAAAAAGGGAAATGTGTATTTAAATTTGGAATTATGTTATTAAACTGGAGATACCCTTTACATCCTGTGATTTGGAGCTTTCTGGATAGTGGGTTTCCAGATAACAGATCCTGTACCTGTATTATGAAACTACCAGATAATTCAAATGCTAAAGATATCAAAACATATTTCTAGCCTACTTCTTTAGTTCAGTTTTAGTTCTCCTTTAAAGCACTTTAACAATGTAGCAATTTGAGTTGCATGGCTCATATTCATACTTAGGGGCTTTGAAATACAGTGGCTTTAAATGCGTCATTTTTGTCAGTGCTGTTTATTACTTTTCCTCTTAGAAAAAAAATATATATTTCTGTCAATACTCCAAACTGCATTTTGTTTTTTAAATGCAATAAACTAAAGAGTGACACCTGCAGTAATTAAAGATAAATGTTACAGTTTCTTAAATTGCATTACCTATAATAACTGGTAATTATATTCATGTTTATTGAAACTATTCTACTGCCAAAACTTCTGTTTTTAATGGAAAGTCCAAGTTTAAATATATGAAGAAATATTTGTAGAAGAATGGAACATGCAGACCAATTTCTCTACCAGCATTTTCATGATGTAAATGGTATAAATGAGTATACCAATGGTAACTCCTAAGAATAACCCTGCCCTGAGTCATCTGTACTTTTCCCCCCACAAGTAGTGATGGGAGAATTTGACCCGTTTTGCTTCACCAAAAATGCAAAAATATACATACAAATATACATACAAAATATACCAGTCAATGGTTGGTTTTTCGTGTGCCAATTTTTCAAACCATGCAACATTTTTTTTTACATTCCTTTAGAGTCTATGGTTTTTTTTTTAACTTATATTTTTATTCATTTTCACAATAAAGGAAATACATAAGAAACCTTATCTGTCTTCTTGTCCATGTTTTTTGTTATTTTCTTACAACATTATCAAATGCAGTATACAAATAGGCTTAAGTCTCGTACATAACATTATCAGTAAAACATTAAAGGGTAACAGAAGGGGGGAGGAGCTAATGAAAAACAAGTAGAGGGGAAGATAAAGCCTTAAGTCACCTTTCGATCAACCAATACCTCAGTAGCTTATTGCTATTTCAGATTCCAGCATCCCTGGTTGTCAGATAGTAATCCCAATTGCCCCAGACTTTGCTATGCAGTTGTAATGTGTTGCTGATTCTGGCAGTCATTTCCTCAAATTTCGTGTTGCTTTCAAGTATAAGAATAATTTCTTAAATAGTTGGGATTGTTGAGGATTTCCATTTGGAAGTTATTGCTAATTTAGCAACTGTAGTTACTTGATTGACCCACCTCTGAGCAGCATTTTTAAATCCTTGAATAGGAAGAGCTAATACCAAATGTGGCATTTCCATATTTTATGAGCCTGCCCAAAGTTGACAGGGTTCTGGCAAGAAATTGTTAATTTAATTACAGTGCAGGCCAATAAAATATGGTGCAGTGTTCACTTACAGTATGTTGACACCCTCTCCAGCACATAGGTCTCTCAGCATCGAGTGAGGCTTTTTGTTTTAGTACGGTGCGTAAATTTTGGATATCTTGGGCTACTCTAGATTCTGGCTGTTGTGAATATTCGGACTCTAGCTTGTGTAGTTTTTTCTCTATGTTGTATACCTCCTGCTTCCTATTGCGTCTCTGTGCAGTAGAGAGTTATATAATGTGACCCCTAAGGACAGCCTTGTGAGCTTCCCAAGTTACAGCTATGGACTCTATTGATCCTTCTATTATTCCTTTAGGCAATTCCCAATGGTTTCCCTGGAGCTAAGATCGTTTAGTATGGTCTCATTCAATCTCCAATGTGTTTGTTTCTGGACCATCGGGGGAATGGAGAAGTTTAATGTTATAGGAGTGTGGTCGGACCATGAAATTGCCTGGATAGAGGAAGAAATAGGGTATTTCAAGCAATTCTGGGATACAAAAAAAAGTAATCTAATCTCATTGAAGTTTGATGGGGTGAAGAATAAAAAGTGTACCTCCTATCCCTTGGGTTAATAATACGCCATGAGTCAAATAGGGCATGGGATCTGATCAAAGCTCGAAACTGCTTAGCTTTCTGTGGGAAATGGGAAGTACATGACGGGTAGGTATCCCTATCTAAGTTCTCCGATAACACCAAATTGTAATCACCCCCTGCTATCAGAATCGTGGAGGAGTATTTGTTAGCTAGGGATAAAGTTTTGCTTACCATTTGTATTTACTTTTCATTATAAACATTAAGGAAAGTTATTGGTGTGCCAACATAAGAGCCCTGTAGTAGCATATAGTGACCCTTTGGATCTGCTATTTGTTTTGATATAATTAAGGGGCAATCTTTATGGATCAAGATCATTACCCCATCCCTTTTGTGGGGGTCTGAAGCCTGATATATTCTCGTATAGAGGTGAGAATTGTATCTGTTGTTGTCTGAGGCCTTAAAGTGTGTTTCTTGAAGAAACGCTACATCTGCCTTAAATCGGCATATTTCTTTAAGGGCCAATGTTTGTTTTCTGGGGCTATTCAGTCCATTAACGTTTAAAGATAGTAAACAAATCATTTTTGCATTTTACTTGGGATGCTAATCTGTAGGGCTCATGCGTTGGTAAAGACATATTAGGCTTAATTGTTTCAACTTACTTTACAACCATATTTAAAATGGACTGCATATCATGAAACATAGTACATCCCGGTGTTCTGGAAAAATAGTCTATCTGCAGTTTTATGTCAATGCCAATGCTTGTCAAAAATATAGCCCTTTCAGGACTGCCTAGATATTTCCCTGGAATGTTATACAAAGGAGGTAGTGGGATGGATCTTCCGAGATTTTTCCAACTCTTCCCATTTTGTAGCTCAAGAAAGTAATTCAAGTGGTTCTTCCGACCGGAGAAGATAGTGGCGGATACAAAAAAATCAAGCTCAAAAAATGCTAAATCAAAAATAACTGTCAACCATAACAAACAAAAAATATGTACATACATTGGTGTTACCTGAACTTGGTAACCAGGGACACTATCGGTATACGACATCCAAATACCAGTGTCCTGTGGAACGTCCAGGCAGAAAGGATCCGGTGAAGATGTCATCCCCCATTGGAAATAGG